>NC_037595.1:28733850-28894455 GCF_003073045.1 Pomacea canaliculata
TCCGATTCAGAGAACAGCTGCATCTGAAGTAGACCATCAGTTTTATTTGCAAAATGAATCAGCATAAAATAAACGGCATACATCCTTGAGGCTAACAGTAATACTAGTCTGTACGACGGTGATCAACGGATCAAACAGTATCTCTAAATGCTGATCTTAAAAAATCGTGATTTATGTTACTTAAAGGGTTTCTTTCCCCGTTGTCTTTTTGCGAAGCCATCGATTGCTTATCCTGTTAGCTTTCCTCTAAAAGTCACAAATAATCAGTAAAACTCCGAGGCCCAGCCACAACACTCTATTGTCCTTCATCGCCGATGCTCAGCTGGTTACGTACTACGCCCTCTTGTAAGGACAGTCTATTTCGAGCGAAGAAGTGGGACATTCTACTCAGCATGCTACAAGAGGGCAGAGGCAATACCTCTTAACGGCAATCGCCGGGGAGGAAACAGATACAGCGGCGTCCAAGAGGCGAGTGCCAGACCCAGCTGAGCGCAAGCGATCCTTTGCTGGCATCAGCATGCGCTGCGGACTGTGCCGGTGAAGATCGCAAGCCCAGGAAACGACCAAGTCCGCACGAATCGATTGGCTGCAGGTCTGTGCCGTGCATCGAGCTTTCGAAATGTTTTCAGTGATCACTCGAGCGCAGGCTGATGGCTGCCATATATACAGGCAAGCTCACTTCTTTTCATAGCGGCACAAAGACTGCGTGTGATATATTAAATTCACTATGTATCCCTTCAAGCTGTAGTTGGTGAGCGTGATGAGTTGAGTTTGTTATTTCAAATTGACATAAAAATAAAATTGTCACATGTTGAGTAAAGAAAGAATGGTAGACAAGCGTGAAGGGCAGTAGGCAATGTGTGTGTTGGAGTGTTGGGTATGGGTTGACCGTGGAGCCTAGAGCAAGGGGCTGCTCCAGCTATGTATGAGGTCCACATGATATCAAATGTCCGCTGTTGCAACAGGGGTTTCCCAAAAGGCCTCTTTGTCCGGATTTCTATGCTAGTGCCGCTCGCATGTCAAAGAGCTGCACAGTCCATCTGTCAGCGTTGCTAAAATACCAGTCAAATTGCTCGAAGGACAATTAGCTTTTGTCACTCTGCGCTTGCATTAATTCTGTGCTTAAGTCACACCGAGCATAGGCCTATGTCGGTTAATATCCCAAAATGGTCAACACCATCACAAGAGCAGGCTGTCGTCAAAAATCTCATACTCATCCCACGCCAATGTGGTATGGCCACGAGAAACTGTTTAACAGACCTATTCACCACAATGTGTATTTCTCTACACTCATTTATTTGTTCTCGAGTGTTTTCCAGTTGGAGCTTTATCCGTCAGTAGAATCCAAGAGCTATAATTGTGAGAAAACGAATTGTGTCGATCAAAATTTTTAGCGCACGAAGGTAAAAATGGGGTGCCGTTAACTCTGGGACATTAACTATATAAATAAAAAAGAACACAGCAACCTAAGTTTAGGCGATTGTCTCTTTCAAGAAGATGAAACTCACCTGAAGTAGAAAATAACGAGGTCAATCAGCAGCCGAGCATCTCAGTAAAAGGAGTCTGCCCTCCGACAATTCAGGCCAGTCAACTTGTGAAGATAGAAGCAATATTCATGAATACAACATTGCGAAGCAATTTTCGCGGTGCATGTTTGTGTGTATGGGCGCACGCGTGAGAAAGAGAAAAGTTGTGTATGTGTGTGAGAGAGAGAGAGCAATATATCTGTAAACTGTTACTACGTATTCCTTTTAAAACAACATAAAACATTCCACACACAATGTAAGTAACATGCAGGTATAGTATGCACCAAACATAGTTTCCAAACAATGAAGACTCGTCATTTTTTCTCTCCTCTCCCCCTATCTTCAAAGTAGCTTACATATGCAGTTTCCCTTCTAAAATGGTTGGAGGCTTTTTTTTTTTTTAATTCGCCTCCGCAAAAGTTTATCTGGAACAACAAAAGTACCTCGCTTGGCCTGAGACGGTAAACAACTTTACAAAAAACCGCCATGACTCAAGCTCGTGTCACGCTCCACGCGAACTTTCACCTCCGCTATGCAAGACGTTGATCTCCTTGTGATCTTTGACCCCGGTGATCGAGCGACTGCCAAACCTCATGACAGGATCTTATCGAGAGACATTATGAAGGAAGCTTTTGACCACAATGTGTCCTGTCAATGTACAGACGACAAGGATAGCCCTCATCACTTTCCTGTGAACGACTTACTGAGTGGAGGGGTGATATATAAGCTATATACATGTATTTCATCCTAGCATGAAAGTGCATCGTGGACCCTTAAAGAGTTCAGTCCTCTCGATGTGTGTGTGCGAAGTCATACGTAAAACATTGTCTGTAGTCTTTCCATAATGTACTTTTCTGATATCCTTCCATATCTTTTCCGACCCATCCCGAGGCCTGTGGAGTTTATTTATCTAATATGTTGACTTCTGACCTCGTCCTCGGGGAACAGACATCAAATTACGAGCATCAGTTACAGCCGATCAGAGCAGAAAATACTCTCATCAAGAGGTTCGTCAGAATAAAACGAGATCCTATGCTGTACACCCCCAAGCTGAGAAAGGCTTGAGCAAATAAAGAGTGGGTCACACCTGACTCTTCACAGCCTTGTCAAACGCATCACTGACAGCAGCACTCACATTTCTTGGCTGATATTGGAGTGTCACTTCATCATTGTGCCACTTAGTCTTGACACCCCTAGGTTGCTGGCTGGTCGCTCATCCCTAACCACCACCTTTGATGATGCTGGGGAAAGACTTAATGTTGGCGATACCATTAACGATGTAGCGGTAGTTCGGATAGCGAGATAGTGAGACCGAGGTTCGATTGTACTTACAAATACGAAGGTATCTATAGAGAGACAGTCTGACCAGCGGAGATGCCAGCACACAGGCACTTCACCATACTGTGGGTATGCTTTCTGAAATTTGTATTATTGTGTTAAAAAACAAATTAATTATTGACTAGATTTGGGAAATAGCATCTTGTACTGCAAGATCTTCGATTATGAAAAAAAAAAAAAAAAAAAAAAACCTTGTCGCACTCTGGTGCACTGTTAAAGATGTGCGGAGAGGGAATTGGTGTTTTACACCGTGCCAGCAGCTACGGCTATATCACGGCAGCCAGCCCTATAAACAGATGCCGCATGCAGCGAAAAAAACGTGTGCCCGTGACGAGATCTGAACCCCGCGCAGCCAATCCTCACTGTATTGGTGACAGATGCTAAAAAATGTGTTAGAGATATTGCTAGTAGAAGTGTAGGTGTGTCATAACCAGGTCATTTTTCTTACCGCTTCAGTGTGAATGGGGTGGACGGCGAAGTACAGCAGCCAGACACGTCTCTGCGAGTGGCACGTGCAGCACGCGGCGGAGCATGTGCACAAAGAAGAACGTGACGGCTGCATGTAGGACCACATTGACCATGTGAAAGTACCAGGGGTTCCCATGCGACAAGTAGAAGTCCAGCCTGACAACCGATACAGACAATCAGCAATAATGGCAAATGTTGGCATATGTTGAGATGCAAACAGAAAACGAAAACGATCTTAAATATAGACAAACATACAAATCAACAAACACACGTCTTTATGATCATCAAAATAACAAAGTAATTAATAATGATAAATAATGATTGATCCAGAATTTGCTAAACTGTGATATTTGAATACTAAGAACGAAAGAGTTTTAAAAAATATTGATTAAATGTATATTCAGATCGTGAAGCACTAGTACAATACGAGTGTATGGGAGACCTCCCCTGGTGGCCTCTTGCAAAGCTGTATGACTGCTTGTCACCATAAATATGGACATACGCACTACAACACGCGAGGTTAAGCTCACACGAATGTTGACAACTCTATTATCCTGCTATTTACAGGAAATCATCAACTTTTACAATGTTACAATGCACAAATAATTTCGAGCACCCACCGTGAATTTATTACTACCCACATTTATTATTGTTAAACGCGTGCATACTCCGATATGAAAAAAAAGGTTCTTGAATACTTTCTCTCGTAAATCCTACTAAAGACCTATAGGGTTTTTTCAACACAAACCCAATAATATAACAACGGTTCTGTAAAGCCAGTGAACTAGTGGCAATTCAAAGGAAGGCTACAAAAGAGTGCACTAAGCGACACAGTTTCGTCTTGTGTGCGAGAAACACACTTGAAGTGTATGAGAGACAGGTGCTGATATACAGCCGCCCCTCCGATCAAGGGGACGACTAAAAAATATTTGAATGATTTGTTCGTGGTTGGAGGAAGCCTTTAGGTCTGGCCAACACGTGTTGGTCTTCACATTCAAGTGCAAATATTTTACCTAGCGAGTCTAGCGAGAATAGGAAAAAAAGGGTAAAAATTCTGGGAAACAGCTTCATCTTCTTGTCAAGACACATTTACGAAAAAAAAAAAACAAAGAAAAAAAAAAAGAACGATACATAAATTTATATCTCGTCAGAAAAATTTTTAAAATAATCATCCCACCTTAAAAAAAGAAGACAAAATTACATCAGGTTGCGGAATGACCTCTTTCTCTGCGTCTGTTTCAGTTTCATGTATTATTATAGCGATGCGACCATTAATTAGACTATTTACACCACAGGAACTGCTCAATTATGTTTTGTTCTTTTTGCACTGCTGTTCTTTCTTCGCTCTCCTAATCCAAAAAGGACTCGTCCGTTCAAATAAAGGGCTGGCAGTTCACTTACATTGCCTCTCATGTGTAGTCCTTAACGAAACGACAGAACTTATTTTCTTTAGCTGTAAATAAACAAAAGACGATAATCACTGATGCATGCAACAGAATAAACTTTGACCTTATAAATGACCCGACGGAAGAATAAAGCCTATGGACATTTGAATTGCAGTTGAAGTAGTCGCGCCTTCTGACATATAAACCTGTAGCGGCGAAAGTCGGGTTCAAAAGAGTGACCGACAATGTGTGAGATGTCAGAAATTATAGCTGCACACATTCCGGATGTACATGTGCGGACAACTGTCTACCCGCTCGTTCCCTCTGATACCCTACAGTAGCTCAAGTACCTGGCAAGGCCCGTTTTTGCGTTTTTGGATTATGACTGCGCAGTACCTACAACTGTTTTTTTTTTTTTAATACATCGAATTATAATAGTAACCGCATTTTTTTCAGAAATGTAAGGAGAAAAAAATCTATGGTGACAGAAAATGTTTGGAATTCGAGCAACGTTTAGCAGAGCACCAAACGAAAACGGATGTAGCTAGTCTCTCGCGCCAGCAGTAGGACTTGCCGGATCTAGTGTCTTATGTGGTACTGTGTACTTCACAGTGCTGAGAAGTACCCTTCATGCATGACGCATCGCATCCTTCACTTTGAGTAGAGTGTAAAGTGTGCACGACAAAAAGCAACAACAATAATAGTAATAATAATTACAATGGGAATTTATAAAGCGCTTTACCTCATTATCAAAGACTAACGTAAAGCGCCTTACAAAGGGGGAAAAAATAGACAGACATAATAATAACGGTCTCAAAACAAAGAGTTCACCTTTTTCTCGTGTTGAGAAGGTGAATGTCATCAGCATAGATGTAGTGACTACAGCTCAGTACTAAAACCAAAATATCCTCTTTTTTTTTAAAAATAACACACTGTCGACCGGCAACACTGTTTATTATAAAATAGGCATTTTAAAATATTTATTTATATCAATGTTGAGATAGGAATAGGAATATTGTGCTTCTGACAATTACCCACAAGAGTACCAGTCATAAAAATATTAAATCAAGATTATGTGCACTCGCAGTGTTGTGTGTGTCGCGCCTGGAAAGCTAACAAGTCATCGATACCGTGCACGACACAAACAACATAAACACCATCTTCCTGCGGAAAGCTTGCTTCACCGCAGTTCAGGAAATTGCTATACCGAAATGATGGCCATAGCTGCGGCTGCAAATGACTTCTGATCACCGCAGTTTAAGTTGTGCATATCTTTATCATATTGGCTCAGAGCACAAGAACTACGAGGGGCATGTTGCACAAGCCAAACTTCTTGATGATTTGCGCAATCAATGGCATCATAAACAAGGGCACTCTAAGACTTCCATGTGATGTAATAGAAGAAAAATTTGCGTCTTTGTGAGATAAATCATGAATGAATATGTCACATACGACGGCTAAACATTTCAAGATAAAACATATTCAAAATTGTAGATATTATCAAATCCTGCGGCATATCAAAAAAAAAAAAAAAAAAAAATCAAAACAACCATACAAACAAAAACTCATGATTCATTAATCCATACCAGAACATTACTAATAATCTCTGACAGGACAAATATTAGTGTAGTGTTTACTGACAATCGTATCTGACTTTGCTAATCACTCTAGCATAAATAAACGCGCTCGCGTGCACACACAAGCACAGACACACACAATATCGAATGTACTGAGTCGATTCATGCGCTTATCAACTACAGTGCAGCCAACCATCCGTGGCGTACGTCAACACTGACATTTTGTCTCAGGCTCACCTGAATGTCACAATGCAAAGCGGACGGTAGCTTTTGTGACTGGTGTTGTCCCACATTGCTTTTCCCCAGAAGTCGTTCAGAAAGAGCTGGGCAAAGTTAGCTTTTCCGTTGACATCTGGGTTATCCACAATGGCAAACTTATCGTCGTGAACAAAATCCCCTTCCAAACTATTGAGATAGCATAACACAGCTGTAGCTGTTGGGATGACATATGAGAGCGTGATCTGTCTTGAGTGCTGTATCCCTCTCCACTTCACCTGGAAAAGTTTGTTGATAAATGTCCAGAATGCCGAAAACATCTCCACCGTGAAGGAAAACTCAGCCCAAACAATCACTATTATTCAAAGTTGTAAAAGAGGCTTGAAACTGTGCATTCTCAGCTTCCTAAATCCCATCAAGAGGATACCGGTCCCACGTTCTCAGCCAACGTTCATTGAAGTCGACTAGCAGACGATAGCTCTTGGTCCCACACATGGCTTTGAGATCACGTGACTAACGTAGTCTCGGCTTGGGCTGTTTCCGTCCACAAAATGGCAGCTCCCACATCATCGGTTGCTATAGCCGCTGCGAACGGGGATATCATGGTAACGTTTGCAATCACATAATATCATCAATCGAAATTATAATTTTTATCCCATATGAGCACATTTTGAACGTTATTTGCCGTTGGCTTCCACAGACCTGCAAATACGCGTGTGTAAGAGAAAGGGGAGAATACCAGCTTAGTGCATGTGCGCCATAAACTCAAAAGGAGATCTTAAAATGCTTGATAACCATAAATAATGTAATGGCAAATGATTCATGAGTTTTCATTTTATACTCAGGCAGTGAAACAACTTATTGTCCATGGTGCTAATGTCAATGAGCGATCTAAGGACGGCATGACCCCACTTGCAATAGCTGCCTTCTGGGGATATGCAGAAATAGTCAAGTTACTACTAGAAAATGGGTGAGCATATAAAATTGTATATAATCTTTAATATGTTTATGATTTTTTTACAGATCATTAGGATTATTTAAAATATGGTTTCAAATCTTTTGATAGTTACTATAATACATCTGTCTTTTAGCGCAGAATGTAATCAGTGCAACAGAGGAACACTTTGGACACCACTACATTGTGCAACTTTTCAAGGTCATGGAAAAGTTATTATGCATCTCTTGGATTATCCTGTTGATATGCTTGCCAAAGACTCCCAAGGAAGGTATAACTGTCCTTTAAATTCTCTTGTGAACATCAGTTGCCATTTTTTGCTTTTACTCTTCCATGTGTGTATTCATAGCATACTTAGTAAAAGCTTTACAATGTTTTAAAACTGTGTCTTTATTCTGTTGCCAGCTTTTTATTTTACCCAATATATTTGATGGATAAGCATATTTGTGAAAGGCAAAGTCAAGGCAGCAGGGAATCAATGGGTGGATGTTGTGGGTTGTCAGTACAGTAAAAATCAGGAGATGTGTCCGTGAAGAGAATCTTATAGTCTTAGGTTCAGATCTTATCTTGGGGACACTCTCTGTATGTGACACTGGCAGAGGGTTGATAGTCAAATATCTTTTCATTGTACTTTAATTTCTATTTCATCACCATCTCTTGCCCACATATAGTTCCAAAACATTATTAAGTCTTTACAGAGCTTCTTGCTCATATACAGTAGATGTGGTTTTTCAACATTTGAGGGAGCTGCAATAAGTTACCATGGCTTCCTGTCAAGCCAGCCAATCCCTCAGCATACCAATGATAACTGGAATATAACATTCTGTTCAGGACACCAGTAGATTTTGCTTCTGCCATTGATGCCATCTGGCCATTTTTTGAAGGTATGACATTTATAGAGAAATATGCTGTGGATAAATGAGACAGTTATAGAGAATTATGTATGGAACTAGACAGTTACTGTTTGATAACTGCTGCTGTTGATGAATCACATGTTTACAGTAACTTGCAAATCAGTATCGAGGTTTGTGAGCACCATGAAATTAAACATAACAAGCAACAAGAATTATTTTCAATGCATATAGCCCATGTCTTGTTCATATGTGTAAATTATTTTTTCTCCCAGTTGCTGGATGCAGGCAGACATCCAAAGCTGATCTCATAAAAATGGATATTATTAAAAAGGTTAGTTGGATTTCTAGTTATTATACATGATTCTAACAATTTTAAAATTCATTAGACATGTGATTGGCAAGATGAGACATATTCAGATGATGATGATTGAATGTGGAAAGTGCATTTTCCACTTGGATTCAAGCTCAGTATGCTACACACGAAAGACAACAGTCAACCATACAAGAAACATAAGCATCAGAAAACAAATGATATCATGAAAAAGAATTAAGTGCATGGATCAAGAAGTGAGGTAGAACACTTCTTTTGATTATGCAAGCTATTTTAAAAGAGATGGGTTCTGAGGCCACATTTGCAGGCTTCAAATGTAGACAGTTTGAAGAGAAAGTGGGGAGAGTATTCCAAAATGTGGGACCTGAGAAGGAGTGTTTGCTGAATTTCTTCTGTCTGAAGCATGGCGCAGAGAAGAGGGCAACAAAAGCAGACCAGGAAGATCAAATTGGGTGGTAAGGTGTCAGTAGCAAGGCCATAAAGTTAATGGTGTGGCAATCTTGTAATTACTGTGAATAAAGAATTGAAGGAGAACACAAAAACAGACATGAGTTTTTGATGGCAGAATCTGATATAAAGGGCAGATGTGACTGCTCAAGGAATATGGACTTACATGTCAGATTAAAGAGATAATAATACATCAAAAAGTCCAAATGGTCCATGAATGTGTGAGAGAGAGAATGTTAACCCCATAGAAAGTAAAGGTAGTGGAGAATGACGCAAATTTCAGTTTATTTGCAGAGGATTTTGGAAGAACCTCAGTTTTATATTCATTCGTTTTCAATTAGTTGATGGACATCCAGGCTTTCACAGAGTCTACTTTGTGTTGTACAGAAGTGTAGATGATGAAGCTGAGAAAAGAGTCCAGATGCTGGCAACTGTGTAGCATCAGCATACAAGATACTGCAGGCCCACATGGCAGATGGTGGAGCCAAGTGATTGGATGCACTCAGTAAATAACAAGATCCAAGAACAGAGTATTGAGATGCCCAATACGAAAGAGCAGATAAAGATGAGGTGCTGACAGCTACCACAGACTGGATGTGATCAGTTCAAAACAGTACCAGAGAGACTGAAAGGAACAAAAAGGCACAAGAGAAGGACATCATTGTCGACAGATCTAACTTGTGACCATGTCCCAAACAGATAAAATGCAACCACTTGCAGAAATGCCATCACTGTTGGATGATTCTGACAATGGGCTTACTGTAATGGTTCAAGCAAATTAAGGCTGAGGAAATGCTCAGGAGCTGGACTAGCACAATTTTTTTTTTAAATACTCTGGACAGAAAAGGGAGTTTAGAAACAGTGATAGTATTTGAGGTTATTAGAGTCAAGGCTAGGCTTCTTTAGACAGCAGCTAGTCTCAGGATGCAGCGGGGTTCTAGGTTATCTGTCACACATGAACTACAAACTAGAGATATCTGCTCGGAATTTGTATCGTGCTGTGGGATTTCAGCTGACAAACATTGGACAGTTTGTAGTTTGATGATGACTGTATTGATTGAACATGAAACAATATGGCTGACTCAACAGTCCGAAAACTATCATACAATAGAAAGGACCCTGGCTGTCCCATCACAGTTTAACTACTCATCAGTGGCTATGCTGCAGAATGTGATGACATTAATTTTAGTTGGCATAAGTCCAAGCAGAAAACATTGGAAGATGTTCCCACAGTAGTATTTTGGACACAGGAAGATCATGGATGGAGCATGGGCTATCTTTATGTACAATCTTGATAATGTGAAGTTGCTTGTGAGTTGGCCGTGCCACATCAGGTTGGACTCTTGTAGGAATGATTTTAGATGCTTTAAATAATGATTAAAGGAGAGTTAAATTGAAAATCATGGAGTTCAAGGTTGCAATTCGCAAGTTTGTTCTGATACTGTAGCTGGGGAAATGCATGGTCCGATTTGTTTTTGTAGGTGACTGATAAAGACAGGAATATGAAGGACCGGCTAAAGTGAATCAGTTTAACCTGCCAGAGTTCAAAGATGTTAAAGTTGCCTTCAGATGTTGGGATGATAATGCACTCTTTCAATAACTGTTTGAAGATGTCAGTTCCACCAGGATGTACTGTTTCATTTTGGTTTGTATTTTAAACATAGTAGAAAGTATTCTAAAATCCTCAGAAATGTTTTTTTAAAACAGATTGCACACTTTGTCACCTAGAATTGTGATGGGTCTTTCTTTTACAGATTTTGCCAACTGATCCCTTCCCCATTAAGACAGATCTACTGAGCTTAACACAACCAGGGTCAGCTTATGTCTTCAACACCGACTCTCTTCTTAACAATAGGAGCGACACCACAAAGGTAAAGAGAAACCACTCATCAGGATAGCTGCATTGAGAGCAATATTCCAAATCATATTACTACCTACATCTTACAATGATAACTTTAGCCTGTTTAACCTTGGAACAGATCTGCATACAGGTTTAGCTTGTACCTAGCTGGCACAGAAAATATATGTGCCATTAACTATTACAATGAATGCAACAATTCTTGTGTACACACATATTTTCAGAGAAATGCCCATGATGTGCATTAATACAACTTGTACTCAGGTCATCCCACTTCCTGACAAGCAGATATTTTGAGTAGTTATTCAGCTTTATATCCATCAACCCAGCTTGCAGGAATGACACTTTAGTAAGGCAGAAATGTTCTTCACCCTTTTATAGTTAGCCTTGAGAAAACACCTCACAACCTGAAAAGGTCAGAGTGATGACCTTTACATGTACCTCCCAGCAAGCTAAAGGAATTGCCATGCTGTTTTTATATGAAATGCCACTTAAACTATTTTAAACCTACAAATGTCTTTTGCCATAGATATAGCACCATTTTCAAACAGCTGATGGTAAATTTTGATTTCACAGGCAATGGCAGCAGCTGCAGGTGATGTGCTGGCTGGGGATGAAGATGTTCATAATGTCTACAGCAAACCGTACTCAGGCATGTCCATCTGGCACAGCTGACCATGCCAAACCTCACTTAACGGATTTACTTATTATGAATTTTTCAACAAATTTTGCAGGAACCATGTGCAGATTAATAATAATAATCCTAAGAAACATTTCTATAGCCAATAGCACTTACAGAAATGACATACAGACTGAATCACTAACAACCACAAAACAGATATGTTCGCGTTAACCATAGATACCCGCCCTACGCGAAGTAAATTACAGAAAACATTATACAGGGTCACTCGCTGTTCAGAAAAAGATGTGGACTTAAAAGTGGCAAGAGAATTAGAGGCAGACAGTTAATCTGTTTCAAGTTGAAGGACCCTGGTAAGAGAAAGACCTCTGGCCACATATCTTTCTTTGCTAGAAGCTTGTTGGGAAATGAACAAAAAAGTGAATGTATAGGTGGCAATCAGGACCAGTGCAAGAAAAAGGAAGTGGGAAGTGTGTAGGCTTTATGATTAGCAGCCAGTGAATAGAGCAAATGATGGGTGATATATGTTCACATCTAGATGGTCTGCAGATTTGGCTAACAGCATTATTCTGTATTCTTTGCAGTCTGTCACCTAAAGAGAATTACAACAGTAAATCCTTGAGCATAAAGACTATACTATGCAGAGAGTATTGAATAATAAGGAAGTCTTTGATAAAACACCAAAAGATTAAATATGTATATTGATAATTGTTACTAGTATCGTTTGTACCCTTATGAAAGACGTATCTTAATATATTGACTAGTGTGTTATATTCCCCTTAACTCTGCCTAACATCAAAACAATGTCTACTAACCCTAGCCTGTAAATGCCTTTCTGTAGTCAAATCATGGTGTTTGTCTGACCCTTCTGAGCATCACCTCTTCCATGAAGTACTAAGCATTAGCCATTTTTCTAGACTGCAAACATCTCAGGGTCTTTCACACACCAACAGTAACAAAATTGCTGTATTAACCAGCTTAGCATGATCATTGCATTCCCAGGAAATTTTTATTACTTGTAGTAAGCTTTGTCCTTTCCCAAAATGTAAAGGTTTTTTGGTGTGATGATTACATCAAAGAAGCAATAATAAAAGATACTTCACCCACTGGTGTAAGCATCTTTGTAATTCTTTTATGCAGTGCTGAGAGCAGTTTTACTCATGTACAGCATTATCTCCAGCTTATTCAACACATATTTCAGTAATGCTTGTCTAAGGAGTATAATTGTGTAACCATACCTTAAGCTACAGCTAATTTAGATCGCACAAGCAGCCACAAACTATCAGTGCATACACAATATCATCCTGGAGCAATGTAGAATATCCACAGGATTAAAAAAATCTAATAAGGCAAAGTCTGCCCGTGCTGTTAGTTTTGTGTGATGCACTGGAGAGATTTTACGATGACCACATCAGATTATTTCACACTATAATCATGCAACATTCACATCCTGTCATGCACCAAAAGAGAAAAAAGGGCAACATCTTTGCAGTTCACTTTACTTCCCCCTGAACCTGGTATAATTTTTAGACAAAATTTTAGAAGATTCTCTGGGCATGTCCCATTGTGGACTTCACGTAAAGTGCACGCACATTCTGCCAGTTCTTTTTCAGCAGCGAAACCAAGAAATTGATGGCAAGGGTGATGTTAGAAAATAACTCATCTGTTGTCATGTTGACATGGCCGACACAAGTGGACAAGCACAAAACCTGCACAACAGAAAAGAACCGTAAGATCTAGTCAACATACCACTAAACACCCCTCACACCTAACAATACAAAGACAACCTCAGTGCAATTCTAGAGCTGGACATGTTTCATCAACCTTAAGTATGCTAATACATGCGTGTCATCATTGGCTGCCTTTTTGCCATCAGAAACCCTTCAAACAACACGTACCTTTTTCATCTGGAACTTGATTGTAGAACGAACATCTTCCACCTTGCCTACAATTGCATCATTGTGACCAATTGGACTAGGAAACTTCCCAGCTTTGGCCAACCCGGGACCCAAGATCCTGGGGATCAGCTTGATCAATGATTCTGATGCCAGAAATGCATCATATTTCTTGGCTGAAAAACAAAAAACAAATGAAGTTTGTATAGCAAACAATCACGCCTCTAAAAGGTATGGAGGAAAAGAAAACATGGAACAGCAACCTCAGGGCAATTCTAGAGCTTGTATGTTTCATCAGCAGCAGTATGCTAATACATGCAAGTCTCATCATTGGTTACCACAGTTAATGCTACGCTGCCAACCTTGGAAATAATAAAAATACTGACTCTTCCATGTAGATATACACAATTCAAATGTGTACAATCGTGGTATAATTCTATACGAATTAGATCAGACAAGATAGCCATATCTACCTTTCGTAAGAATCTGGCATCACCACTTACCTAGCTTTTTCACCAGCTTCTTATCCTTGTTAAGCTTCTTGAGGTCATCTTGGTTCATGTGAGGGATTTCATTTGCCTTGGCCTGGTCACAGTGAACTTGATCACCAAGAATGCACACTCTCATCTTTGGTTTAGGAGTGAAGCGAAGCCTTTAAAAAAAAAATTCCAGTATATCCTACTAGGTCTCCTATTTGTGAAAGAATCATTAAAACACAAAATTAGCAGTCTTATTTTCACTAACGAAATCTTTTATATTAAACAGAAGATATCAAATAGCCACTATCAATTTACGAAGTTTATACCAGATTTTATAGGATTTCACCCAGGACACTGATCCTAAGGGTGGCGGTATTGGAGTATTGCCTCCAAAACCTACCCACAGTTTTTAGACCCTGGGTGAGAGTCCCGTTGGCAGAAGCCAACTTCCCAAGACAGCCACCTTCTTGCCAGACAAACGCTGAATATGGTGTGTGGGTAGGGGAAAGTAATGAGAAAAATAACATGGAGGGATGAAAATCCCTTAACACGTGTTAACATTAAAGCTTTATGTTCTGGCATGAAAGCCTGATGTGCTGTCTGGGTTAAATGAAGGTGAAGAATGTCCTGGACATTACTTGACGGTGCCAGCAAAGCGCTTGTCTTTCTGAGGATCATAGTTCTTGAGAGAAATCTGTAGTTCAACAGATTCCGTGAATTTCCTCTTCTTCTCCTGAGACTGCTTCAGGATAGTTTCAATGGATTCACGAAGTGCGTCTCGGTTGAGCTTACTGTACAACAAAAACACATTTCTATGAGTGTGCTAGCCCACTATCAACAGCTCGTGGCAATTTATGGTAGAAGATGCACGCCTCATTTCATTGTACAGAACTCGATATAACATTACATAATTCTTAAACAGCCATTCAGACAGTACTATTCGCTTTTAGCGACAAATTAAAAAAATAATTGAGACAAATATCGTAAATTGTGAAGTTATTTCAAGCAGATGACATTAGATATTACAGAATCGTATCCAGCCTACCTCATCTTGCAGCCACTCGATGGAAAAGACCGGAAGTTATTCGGGATCTCGGAGTACTGTTTCCGGTCGAGATTTAGCGAGACTTCGTGCAGCCATACTTATCTGTTATATGTGCACTTTCGAAAGACAAACCAAGCAGAATGTCAGATACAATGCGAATTACTCATCGACAAGAATAATTATACACTTGAAACTATACTGTAAAATGGTGACAGGAGAAAATACTCAGATTGTTCCGCTTGAGGTGAGAAATACGGAAATACATTGCTATAATGCAATGGAACTGGGAGTGGACTGTGACTGTCACAGTGACTTGTCTCTATGACACTAGTACCGTAAAAGTAGCTGCGAAACGATGAAATGGTTGAATAAGCACTACTTAGTGCTAAATAATAAAAATAAAATAATGATAATAATGCCCAATTTTAAATTTTATTGGTTCACCCTTTTTCCCCCTGTCACACATAGAAAAGAGGATGACAAATCTTAATGATACTTTGTGTTTGTTAACAAGTATTTTCATTACTTTATGTGCTTTGGCCATGTTTGGTTTCAGACGACGAATCGTGTACAACGGAAACCAGCAGAAATATGCAGTTTTCTCTTTTTGAAATAAAGTTTATTTGGTACTCTTGTAAGATCATTATGACACATCATAGTGTTCAACTTCTATTATTAAAAAGATAGGTGCAAATGCATAGCTCAGGGCAGGAGATGCCTTGCTGACACTGAAAGGAGAGGAGGAAATTATGGAAACTGAGCGAACAGAGGCATTGGGTACAATCCCATTGAAGAAAGGGGAGAGGGGTATGGAGATGTGTGCTGTTAATGAACTACCATTATTGAACTAGATGATAGGGATAGTTTAGTTATTTTTTTACAATTTAAATTTAGGCCTAAGCCTTCCTAAAGTGGAGTTGTACCTCATTTACCTTATTTTGTGTATTTTGCCTAATCAGTTTGGGAGAATTTTTTTCTAACTTTGCCCTTTTTCCATTTGTTCCTTGCACTTCTCCCCCCCCCACCACCAATAAAAAAACCAAACTTAGGTTAATCACATAATGAAAACTGGAAATGGCGTATAGTGATCTTATTACATTAACATCATTTAAATGATGTTTGTCATTTGGGATAAGCAGTTTACCATTTTAAACTGGATCATATTTCAGCCTGTTTGTAATTGTTATCACTATATTGATATTAAAATATCCTGTTACTTTATCTCTACAAGTCCTTCCCATGATTGCTACAAGCTTCTACTTTGTTTCTGTAACAATTGATACTGCAGGTAGTAGATAAATATTCTTTCCTATAATCATTGCAGATAGTTGCCAGCATCATAGCATATGCTTGATATATTCTGTCTTCACTACTGGCTTCCATGTTTAAAATGTGCCTGTGGTATGCAAAGCGTTTCACAGGTGCACGTAGCAGAGGATGAGTGTATTACTGTATGCAGGTCTCATGACACATGCATATATATATATCGATATTCTAGGCAGTCAAGGCTATTACTAATGGGAGAGCTGATTGGTCAGTTAATAATACTTTCTTCCTCTCATGTAAGCATATGTAAGGCATCATTTAACATTTACTTCATAAAATGAGGTGTTTTAGGTTGTTTCAGGAGCTGATGAAGAAAAGGTGCTGTGTATCATCAGAGATCTAGTAGATTCACAGACAGCTGGTCGTAAGCAGTCAGTCAATTTACCTGCATCTACTTCGCTGAACAATGCAGCAAAAGAGATAGCCAAGATATGTGGTTATGCTCAGGAAGTGTATCCGTGCACTATGAGAGACAACAGGGGCAATCATCTGCAGATGTGAGTAGCAGATTAGCTTATTTATATTATATAGCAGTTAATGAATACTGTTGTAATGTATTAAAATGGACAGATATTTCTCATGTGAGCTCTTATGGTATTGTCAGTAACAGAGATGTCTTGGTAACAACTTTCCTTAGGATATAAATATTTGGGTCAAGATGATTATAATAAGTGAAGCAATTTTATAATACTTTTATGCACTTAAATCTTGTGTATGTGTGTGTCATCCTGTCACTGCAATTTGTGTGAAATAAGGTCATCCTCGAAGAGCAAGCAGATGGAACACTTGGAAGTATTTGCAATCCAGAGATTCGGCGTCATAATTTCACAATATATGAATTGGAAGGCAAAGCACCCCAGCGAGAGGTAAATTTTTTGTCATTCAGATAAATGTTTTGTAGATTGCTGTTTGAGTGGTAGTAATTTTTTATAGTTGGATTTCATTGTTCATCTTCTGTAGTGTACCTTTCTCGTATGTATTCCAATGCATTTTCCAAAGGTTCAAGGCTGGAAGTAATGTTGAACCTGTAATTTATTAACCAGCCTGGATATAATATGTATATATTTAAACAATTTTTGGATTAGCAGGATGAAACCTCAGGCTATGAGAGCCAAGTATCGACAAGTAGTCTATCATACAACAGCTCCTCCTATGATCACTACAATAACTCCTCCTGCGACTCGTATGCATCAGCATTGATCAAGTCAGACACAGGCAAGATTATACTAATACAACTGATATGGTTAATTTTTAAATTATTTCATTAGCAGATATTAAGACTGAGCTTAAGTAAAGATAAAACTTTTATAATTTCATGGATTTTGCCTTTCTTATAATTCGTGGTTTTTGAGTTCTACATCACTTGACAGCAAGTTTAATGCATGCAGTGGTATTAGTAATTTTCCTAACATTTTTTCTTGTCAACATTCAGGTTATGTAGGCCTTGTAAACCAGGCAATGACTTGCTACCTCAACAGTCTCCTGCAAACGCTTTTCATGACGCCTGAGTTTCGAAATGCTTTGTACCGGTGAGCATAGAAATTTATTCTGTCTGAAATGCATGAGATTAGACATCCAATAAAATTTATGAGAACACCCAACTGCAATTAGGGAGATTGCTGATTTTGTTTCATCCTGTATCATATTTATTTCTCTTTTAAACTCTTGTAGAGAATAACTTTTTTTTAATAGTTTGGGAATTATACTTCAGAACAACCTCTAACAGCAAAGAAAAAGTATGTACTACTGCAAATTTACCAACATTCTGTGAGGTTTTTGAAGTGTATAAAGGGTAATTTTGATGCATTTTAACATAATTTCAAGGTGTATAAATTTAAAGGAAGGACACTCCAGCCAAGAAGTATGTTTTTATTTTATTAAGATGGGAGTACAAGAAAAAAAGGGAGGATGATGCAGCCAAGAGTATCCCTTTCCAGCTTCAGAGACTGTTTCTTCAGCTTCAGGTAAAAGGGTTCTACCTTTTTCTTCTCAAATTAATGGCATTGAGAGTTTTACTGAAATTGTTGTTTTAGAGGATCAAGAGTTATCAAGTTTGTCAGAACTTTGCTATGTTGGTGACATGGTGGTTGTAACTGGGGAAAGATTCGTTTGCAATGATCTACTCCACACTTTTATTTTCAGGAGAAGGGTAATTGAGTTTTAATATTTGTTTTCATAAAAAGCTAAGAATAATCAATAATGTTAAATATCAAAGAATTTTTTATATTGTTGGCTGTCCCAGGTTCAACTCTTGTCTCGGGCATGCTGTTCTTTTTCTGCATGTGGCTTCTCTTTACATATCTGGCTGCCTTGCCTTAGTTTCCTGGTTCGGCATAAAATACCAATTCCCTATGTCCCCCAAATTAATTGTGTTATCTGTTTTCATTTGACAAACTTTAGTGGCTGTTAATATTTTTGTAACTAATTGATGCTCCTTTTTTATCTACTTCTATATATTTTGACAGACAAGTGGAAAAAGATCAGTGGAAACCACAGATCTTACTAGAAGTTTTGGCTGGGACAGTAGCGAAGGTTTGCATTTAGTTGCTGCTTTTTCTACATTAGTTCCAATAATCAAGTTCAGAAGTAACAGATTTTATTTTTTTTATACTTGGCATTTGGGGTCTGACCCTTTTTTTTTTACTGTATTTAATGTTCCCTGATAAATAGCAATCGCTGCTGGATGGACAGAGGACGTTTTCTGGTCATCACCTGAGTTACTCTTGAACGAAATGCTTCTTCATTATGTGCAGTAGTTACAAGCCTTCCATGTATTTAGTTATGCAAGCTATGTTCATTCTTCATTACAATATCATTTGCATATAAGGAGACTCACATTATTAGTAGGAGATGCTGACCACTGAGACTGTGAACAGACGTGAAATGTCATGATACTTTCAGTATGGCAGCAGCACGATGTTCAAGAACTGTGTCGGGTCATGTTTGATGCTCTGGAGCACACCTGGCGGGACACTGCGCAGGCCAGTCTCATCAACCAGTTGTATCAGGGCAAGCTCAAGGACTATGTCAAGTGTCTGGAGGTACTTTCCTTTTAAATGAAGTGGTTTTGAGGAGACACTTTTCTGTTCTTTGTCTTGTAAATTTGTCAACCAGACTGGGTTTGAAAATGCCCTTTGCCTAACCTATAATTGTTTAGGAGGAAAGAAAAGCTGGTTAAGGGCGTTGCACACAGGCACCAGTGCTGCTTGAAACATTGGTTTTGAGCATTCATCAAAACAAGTGCTGTTTGCTACTGGCATCCCAGTCTTGCACACAAGCAAACAGCTGCTGAACACCCCTAGTGCTAATATTACATTTATAGAAGTTGCAGAGTTGAAAAAAAAATTTGGAAAAATGCTTTCCAGTCTTGGAAAGAGTCAGTAAATGAAGCTATTAAAAAAGAAAATCGTTGACAAAGACAAGACTCCTTAAAGTTTAGGAATTAAATAATCCTGAGTTGCAATAAAGCAGCACATTGCATGGCAGGAAAAAATGATGCTGACAACATTGATGCTAGTGTCAACAAGGTGATGCACCTGCAACTGACACCAGAGTTGGCTCCACCATCTCCGTGGCATATTCATATGTCAGGATTGACTGTGGTGGCAGCTTGCTTGCATTTCAGGTCAAATATATTCGTGATAGTGCTTTTTGTACTCACCTTTAAATAATTTGTGAAGTTGGATAGCCAATTGCTAGAGTGCTGGCACCTGAACACAAAGGGATACTGGTTAGATACTCATGTGGCGCAGCAAACTTCCCCTATTTATTTGACCCAGTTGTCTGGAATGGGTACCTGACTCCATAGAGGTTTGGGGAAAGAACAGCAGATAAGGAAAAGAAATAGGTAGGGTGCTCACATAAAGGGTGTGGTAGTTCAACAATTTTAGTCTGTAACATCTCACTCCACAAATGACTTGAACAACAAAAAGAATAAAAAAAGTGGTCCAATATTTACAACCTTTTAAACTTAAACACTTCATAAGAAATTTGGTTGTATAAACGGTTTGTTTTTTTTTTCTTTTTTTCTTAAGTGTGAAAATGAAAGTGCACGTATTGATGCTTATCTGGACATTCCTTTAGTGGTGCGGCCATTTGGATCAAATCAAGCATATGGAAGTGTGGTAAGCAAATTTGTTGCTGGTATCTTTGTGATGAAAGTTGTATCACCTTTCTTCAGAAAAATAAAACAGCATTGTTCAACAATTAATGCCTAATATTTCCATGTGGATTGTAACCTATGACCAGCAATGGTAGAAAAGTTGTTTTTTTTTTAAATCAGTTACTGTTAGGGCTGAGGAATGCACTTAGATTATGCATTACCAATTTTTAAAAAAATGTAAGTGCCTCCTTTGAGAACTTTATAAAGTATCTTCTTTTTTCTGTGAAAACATCAAGCCCCTATTATTGTTTGTAAAAAGCCTGTTACACTTACTTTCCCACTGAAATTGGACTAGCTGTCAACTCTGTATGCAGGAGGAGGCTCTGGAAGCCTTTGTGCAACCTGAAATACTGGAAGGAACCAATCAGTATTTCTGTGAAAAGTGCAATAAGAAGTGTAATGCACACAAAGTAAGTGAATCAGCAAGAGTATTGCTGCCAGCAAGTCTCTTAACTCTTTTAGTATATTTTGCATCAGAAGTGGAAGGGCAGTCATAGACAATGTGTCTAGATAAAAACTTGTTAACTGCCAAGTGGCTAGAAATTTTATATGAGGCATTTTCAAGGTAAATTTTTCTACTTTTTATGCTAGCACAGAGTTGTATTAATTTTTACATGTAGTAGCATCATATTAGAAACTGAGAAATGGTAGAAGATGCTTTTAGACTGAGGTTGGCATTCACTTTTTTTTTTTTCTTTTTTAAAGAATCTGCATATCTTTCTTGTGGAAGGTTAGAAGGTTTGGTTTTGAAATAAATGATGGAGGCTTTTAGCAACATATGTCAGTTGATACATGTGCTTTTAAGAATGTGAATTGTTTTATAGATACATTTTTTGGGTGCCTTGCAGGGGCTGAAATTTGTCACTTTTCCATACTTATTGACACTACAATTGAAGCGTTTCGACTTTGATTACAGCACTCTGCACCGCATTAAACTGAATGACAGGTAACACTTTAAACTATTTTGTACATGTGTATTTTTACATTTCAAGAATCTTGTAAAAGAGGATAGTGGGTACTTTTCAAGAGTTAAAACTCTTTGGTCAGAAATAATTTTCCTAGTAGGTCTTTTGAAGCAGCAATATTTTTTGTGTGTATTTTGTGGATAATTTTTTTTCCCCTTCAAGGATGACCTTTCCAGAAATTCTTGATCTAAACCGGTTTGTGGAGACAATGGAATATGGAGATGCACTTGATGGGATGGAAATGAGTAGTGAGCATCGAAACATTGAAGAAACTAAAGGATGCACAGCTGCAGGCACTACAGATAGTGCTGACGAAGGTTAGAAAAGTGTGTTTGTTAGCAGCACTCATTGAATGCAGGTGCGAATCACATACTTTGGTGATGGATGATTAATTGACGTATAGGTTTTGGAGGCTGAAATTTACAGATGAGGTTTATATCGCCTATGATATCTGCAAAAATCGCAAACCATTCAAGTTGATCTTTAAGTATAGATTGTCTCTTTTGCTGAGGATGCCTTCATAAATTTTTGTTCAAGCTGTTCATATAAATTCCAACTGTCTTGTCTCTGGCATCCTTAAGTTTGTGAATTTTTCTTATAGTATTGATTCTCCTGAGTGTCATGCAGGAACATTATCACCCAAGTGAAGTAAAGAAAATTAAAAAGTATGAAGTTGCTTATTCTCCAGTTTTCTTTAAGTTAAAGATTTTACGTCTTAAATCCTGTAATATTTTAGTCAAATTACCAACAGGCATAGATGAAGGAATTGATGTTGAGGCTGGCTGTTCTGCTGCGTCGTCTAGTAGTGACGCCTCAAGTGTCAGCAGTGAGGTGGCAGCCAACAATCGTAATGCTCGCGATTCTGCATCTAAGGTACATTTGGTCTTTTATTTCTCAATTGGCCCATGAAACAGTTTGCAGTAGTTTTGATTTGAAAGCTGAATAAAATTTGAGAGATTATGCTGTGAAAAACATATTCTTTTAGGTTTGTACTTGAAGTTTTTGGGAAAACAGTTCTTTCTTTTCAAGTACTTGGATCTTCTCGGGTATTGTCATGTGTCAAGTTGTGTCAAGAGTGCAGATACTGTTAAAGTCTGTAAACTATTTTCTGTGATGTTCAGGGTCCTTACGTTTATGAACTCTTCTCTATAATGATCCACTCAGGAAGTGCAGCAGGAGGGCATTATTATGCATACATAAAGTAGGTTTTGACCATTATATTTTTGATAGAGCAAAGAAATGTAAAATACATGTCTATTGTTAATCAGTATTGTCCTTACAAAAACATCAGCATGGGTCCCTGTTCTTGGCGCAAAAAGATAAGACAGCATATTGCAACCACTGAAAAAGAAATTATGTTAAAAGTTAGATTGATGTTGTAGAGTAACCTATATTTCAAAAGCATTTTTTCCCACCCAGTTTGAAGACGGATTATTTCAAGGGAAATTATGCAGAGTTGAGTGGTTTGAATTGAAACTTCTAGGTTGTGATTGCAAGAAGTTTTTACTTCATTGCTAGGTTTTGAAAAGTATATTAGTGCTCATCATGAAAAGTCTTATTTTTTTAATTTGTCCATGTTTGCTCTACATGCATAAAATGTCATCCAGATATTTTGATTCAGTCATAAGCATAATGTACATAAATTGTTGCCTGGATGGTACATGAGAACTACTCCTTTCCCCTCCCCCAAAATGAATAGAAATGAATTGTCTTGATCATGTTGATTCCTTTGGCAAAAATCAGAGCACACGTGGATACCTGCTTTCAGTTCAACATTTAACTGGAAAATCCCCATCATTTCTTTTTGGGATTGCAGATTTGTGAATTAAAAATTCATTTGTTATTTTGATACAACTGCTTACAATGTATTAGACTAATCCCTGTCTTGGGCATGTATAAGTTAAAGGTCATCCAATAACCTTTTAGCTGCTGGAGAGTGAGATGTTAGAGATGACTATTTTGTGAGAGTAGTGCCCATCTCCTCTCCCTTGCTGCCATACTTTCCCCAGCCTTTTATGGAATCGGGTACCCAATGAACAGTTGGGTGGACTTGGGTAAGTTTGCTGACCCTCCAAGATTTGATGCCAGTGTTCTAACCACTAGGCAACTGTCTTGGTATATACCATGCATGTTGTTGGACTACAGAAAATGGGTAAGTGACCTGCCATGTGACATTGTCTAATGATTACAAGCAGTTCTGGAATAAATAAATGGAATGTTTTTGCTAAGGCATGTTGAGCAGTGCATTGTACGCTGTTGCTGTTTGCAGGTCGTTCAAGGATGGTCAGTGGTATAGTTTCAATGATCAACAAGTCACGAAGGTGAGTTGGTAAGAAACTGATGTAGCTGAAACATATTAAACTTTTTATTTTAATTCACTAAGAGAGACTACAAAATTATTTGTAGAAAGGAAGTGAGTTTATGAAAATTGTTTTTGATGGAAGGTGTAATTTTATCTTGATGGTGTCAGTCTTAGTTCAAACCATCATTTAGGCTTGAAATGTCCCAGATGTAATGAATGATCCAGAATATCCACAGCTTATTTTATAAGTGTTCATCTTAGAATTTCTGGACTAACAGATTGTCAAAATTTTAGTATTGCCGAAAATAAAGACATCTTGATTAGGGATGATTTTCTTTTTTTGTTATCAAATTGAATGTTGTGTGTACACAAACAAGCACTTCTCTTTGCTCCTTCGCCTTCATTTAGGCTTATCCTGTGAACATTTAAGCCTATCCTGTATTACCGAACTGGATTCGCATATTGGCTCTGGCCATCAGCAATAGTCAGCATACAAAGTTTTCTATTTTCCCAACAGTGGCAAGTATTACACAGTAAATACTAGAGGTGCACCATGTTAAATAGATATTTGGATATAGTCTCTTTCATGTTCCAGACTTGTTCTCATTTTATTTGTGGTGTATTGTGGAAATTAAAGTGTCTCTGAAAACTTTTGTTTCTGTGTCATAGATAACCTATGAAGATATTCAAAAAACTTATGGAGGGTCTCCAATGGGCAGAAGCTACTACTCTTCAGCATATAGCAGGTATTTTTTTTTTTATAATAATCATGCTGAATCTAAGAATGATCAATCCAGGAACAAAAAAAGGAATTTAAATGATATAAAGCATTTATAACCCCTAGAAAAAAATTTCTGCAATTTATGTCTACAGTTAAATCTTTGATGTTGTCAAATACTTTATATATGTGTTTCAGTTCTACAAGTGCGTACATGTTGATGTACAGACAGATTGACAATGAAAAGAAGGAGGGTAAGCCTTGCAAGCTTTGTTTTCTTTACCTTGTAAAAGTGAAGTTATGCACATGACTAAACCTAAAAATTATGTGAATATGTTCCTTGAAATTGTAATAGAGAGGTATAAATGTGTGTATTTTAGATTGCATCTTTTTGACACTTTGATGAGCCTTTCCTTAGACTATGAGGTTCAAACATCTGCAAAGAACACCTGTTGTTGTACTGTTACAAGCTGGGATATCAGGCTTTGTCTGGTTTGATATCTGCCTCTAACTCTACCAGCATCCATGTTATTGTCAGCTTTTGGTTAATCGCTATATTTGTGGCAACAATATTGTAAAATATTAAAACATTTGTACTCTGGATAACCCTTCCTTAACTTGACAACTAATATTTTGTTATAAATTTATAATTCAACACTTGAATCACTACACTCGCTTCTGAGCTTTTTCTGTGTTCATTTCTGTTTTCATCCACTCTCTTAATGGTATTAACATTTCGTCTGTGTAGTATTCTTTTTTTTTAACCACTAGTAACACCTTAGAATGGAGAAAATAAACCAAAATTAAACATAGGGTTTGTAGGGTTCTTACTGACCCTTACAAGTTCTTCCATCTAGATTTTTCAATGTAAGGTGTAAGTCCTTATACCTGCCCTACGGTCCTTACAGTTCTTTATATTTTCCAGTGGCCCTTATGCTGATAAAAATTACCAAAAATTCATTTTCCATGTCTTCTATAGGTCCAGGAGTTTATATTTGGACTTGATTTTGGTGCAAAATGCAAACAATTCTTTGCCTTGCCATTATTTTAGTCACAACTGCCATGTCCTTTTTTTTTTTTTTTTTGGTATTTTACAGGACACTTTTGTCTGGCACCGTGACATAAAAAAATGCCTGGAAAGTGTTCATTTCAGGAGCATTGGCTCAAACAAAAAAAGTAGTACGAAAATTGACATTTGAATGACAAACATTGTGAAAAACGTGCATCATGCAAAAAAAAAAAAAAAAAAAAATCATTAAATCTTTCATCAGTGGGAGAAAGCGTCTTGAAGAAACATGTGCTACAATCAACATAAAAACCACATAAAAGTATTTCTAGAAGATAAACATGTCTATGTTACTGAGTACTTTTGTCATCAGGAACCAACAGTGAAAAATTCTACAATACTATCCCATATTTGAAAAAAAAACAAAAACTGAAGCATTGGTGATAATCACTTAGGTTTCAACTGGCAGACACCATATGCACACGTGCCCACCTGCTCACACACACACACACAGTCATCACTCCAGTCTGGTTTATTTGTAAGAAATTCTTAAGACTGAAAGCTTACCAAATCTTAATATTTAATTTTGGTGCTTAAAGGCGGAACTTCCTGTGGGCGTTTTTTAAAATGGTTTCACCCATGCGAGGAAAGGTAGGTAAAACGGTCAGATTTCCCTAATTGCTACCCTGACCCCGGGATCATATACAAGCTCTTGCTTCCATCCTTGGATTTAATTGTGCATTTACTGATTACTTCCCAAAAGTGTGTGATGAGTAGCTGTCATGGACGTGCAGATCATTGAATTCGTTAGGACGGTTAGGTGGACACTGTCATTTCCCAGATTCAGGATGTAAGAAACAAAGTATACACAACAACTGGAAAATAAAATATACTACTACAGTCTGAACACTAACGTGCGTGCACGTTGCAATCAAAACTTAGGTCGAATGCACATATAGACCGTAGATGTAAGCACAGACTACAAGCCGAATATTGATACCCCCCACTTATGAGGAAAGAAAGATAAGGGATAAAGAGAAAGATAAAAAAAGCAATAAAAATAAAGTTTGAAAATTCAGTTGTCTTTATGTTTGTGTCATTTGCGGTCTTCGTCTTTCTTTCCTTTATATATTCTATTTTGTTTGTTTCTGGATAATACATTCAGTCCTAACCATGACAGTATGTTCAGATAGATTTATGCCTGTTGAACACTTATTTACTGTGCAGACTTCATGTCACCGGAGAACTTCCCAGAGGTACTGAAGTTACAGCTGCAGGAACAGCAGAACAAAGAGGAGCAGGAGAGGAGACAGCGAGAACTTGATAAGTCAACATGCAAGGTACGTAGCTGTTTTGATGTGTGTACAGCTAGCTTCCTGATCCCCTTTTTTTTTTACCAAGACTGGCAGCAAAAGTGATAAATCTTGTGCTCAAAAAGGATTCAAAATATTTTTTTAATACAAAACTTCATTTACTGGCTCATCAACAGGTAAGCACTGAAGTGAGCAGTTGTTATATAAAAGGGATATCTGTGACACAAATCGTAGAAATGACAGAAAAAAGTGCACTGTTTTTTTGATTGACAATAGCGTTTGAAATGTGTATAGCTTTCTTAGAATGTTTTGATTACAGTTTATTTCATAGTAAAGAACAAATGTTCACATACTGCACATGTAGTGATGAGCCCACATCAGAACTGGATGAGGTCAAACCGATATTTAGGGTGAAAGTCACATGCATGCATAATTCTCTAAATAGTTCCATGTTTGTCATGGTGGGAGCTTGTTGCAGATCAAAGTGCACATGATGCACCCTGTAGATCATCGCAAGATGGAGACACGGTTAGAGATTCACAAGGACAAGACCCTTAGAGAAGCTACAGAGATAGTTTACAAGGTCAGGTAGCATCTTGAACCAGTCGATAATTTTATTGTCTGCAGATCACACTCCTCAACATAACAGTTTGAATTGTAGAATGGTGAAATAAATCTTATAAGATATGATGCAGACATATTTGTATTTACAGATTTATTCTGAAAGCCATTTATAGTGCTATATATAATTATATTGTCAGAATAAATTACTGTGAGTATTGGCAATGCTTGCAAGTCATAATACTTGGGATGAAGAGTCAAAAAAATGAGCAGTTTCCAACCTTACCTGTCAGTTACAATGGATACTGGACAAATATTTTTGAAAGACATTTTGATTCCTCCTACGGAGGAGTAGAGTTATACTTAAAAAGCTATTTTGTTCCCTTGATCATTGCAGATGTTTGAAATGGAAAGTATAATTGACATCTCTTGCTGTCGTCTAGTCAAGTATGATGAGTACCTAGATTCCTTAGAGCACTCTTTTGAAGGGGAGGAGGAGATGCCCATCTCCATTTTGCTTGGAGGGGTCAAGGCGACATACAGCTTTGACTTGCTGCTTGAAACAAGAAGACCTGATCAGATTTTCCAGCCATACAAACCTGGAGGTAAATTTAATTTTATTAATGTCAGACATCCAAGTAGGCCATTCCCTTTATTAGTAGTACTTAATATGAATTACTGTGAATACATTTAAAAAAAAATTTTTTGATTTATGGACATAAAAAAAAGTGTCCTTTTTTTTGCTAACAGGTGTGACAGTCAAAGTATTTTTAGTAGACATCTATACAGAAACCATCCACCCTCCTATTAGTGTGAGAGCTTACGTCGTACAGACAGTTGAAGAATTTAAGTTGCTTCTGTCTCAGGTGAGGTTCAGCATAAAATTTAGTAGCCTGCATTTCCTGTGCATGTGTTCAACATCTTTAAATGTTGCTGTTACTGAGTACCTTGGTCTTGTGCATCTTTTTGATTGCTGTAATCTACTAGTCAAGCCACGATTATTGAGGTACACCTGTGAAGGGTATAAAAAAAATCTTGTAAATGGCATTTTGAAAAAGTGTGTCCATATTTGGAAAAAATGTGCTTTATCTTTACTGCCCAAAGGTTCTTGGGAAACATCCATCCTCCATGCGGTTGGTACTGGAACGATTTCACAATGACCTACGCTTACTGACTAATCCATCTAAAACTCTCAAGGCAGAGGGTTTCTTCAAAAGTAACAAGGTGAGGAAACATAGCTTTTGATGTGCCCACAAACACTGTCTTGTCATCTCTTTTGGGTTTTCAGTCACAACATTCTTGCATGATGCAAGATAACAAAGGTACCAGTATTTAGATTGTTTTCTTTTACTCAGTACTCAGATATACTGGTACAGTTAAATTTCAAATTAAAAACTATTTGACCAACCTAAGTAAGACTGCCAGAATGATAGGACTCAAGAGTCAACACTCAAAAACCACTCTTAATGAACAACATGACAAAAGATAACCCTATCACAATCAGCAGGAGACCATTTGTGTACCTGGATAGCAAGGTGACAGCAGATGGTGACTGAACAAGAGGTCAACAACAGGATCAGCAAAGCCAACCAAGCTTTGCAATACTTCAACCCCATCTGGAGATCCAGTGGCCTCAGCATCCACACAAAGATCAGGATCTTCAAGAGCAATGTCCTTAGTATCCTCCTATATGAGTCAGAGTGCTGGAAAACCACAGCCTCCATTGAGAAAAAGATAGTGTTCCAAACCAAGTATTTGCGGCACATACAAAAGATATTTGACCCAATACCATCTTGAATTAAGAGCTGTGAGACGAGGCAGGGACATGCACCTTGGTAGAACCAATCCAACTGCGGTGCTGGCAATGGCCAGTACACATGTGCGGCATGCCTCCAGACTCAATCTCCAGTACAGCCTGGTGATAGACACTGCAGGAAAACAGGAACAGAGGGAGGCCTAAAAAACATGGAGGCGAACCATAGAGAAGGACCTCAAGAGTAGAGGCCTATCACTCAAGACATCCCCTAGAACAGCAGCAGACAGAACCAGATGGAGCTCCCTTTTTGTCGCCTCACATGCCAGACGGCACAGAGAGGACTGATTGACTATTTGACCTTGTAAATTGGAAATCATCAAATTGTTTTGACATCGACTTGAAGCTTTTTCTCTGCTTACCCTTCTTGGGTTACTGTCTTGGCTCTGTGTCTAAAAGGTGTATGCGGAGTGTTCTGGAGATGCAGCTGACGCTAAAGTTCCATACATTCACAGCCGCCTGTATCGCCTGCTGGATCGCCACCAGAACACCATCCACATCCATGTCAATGTGCCTACACCAGGTGAGACCACACATTGTGATTGGGAGGTAGATCTTGATTTTAGGTTTGTCTAAAGCATCTTGTGCGTCCATTTTAGCACTGTCTACATATATCTTGTTTCTGCCCATACCTTTTTTGCTACCATAAACGTTGCTCTTATATAAATATTAAAATGTCTGTTATTTTCTAGGGTGACAGAAACCCATGTTCTGCTGTATTAAACACTGTTGAACCATTTGATCTCTGGTGATAGGCAAGATGATACTACCTGAGAGTTGTTGAAAGATTAGTTGATTAGCTGGTTTTTTTTTCACCTAAGGTCACCATAAGTTTATCTCTGCATTGATTTGATGATGTTCCTGAGTGACACATTCTGCACACCATATTTTGATTTAAATTATATGCACTACCAATATGCTATGTTACAGAGACTGTGGCTCAGTATTTGCAGTCCCTCCAGAATACCCGGCAACGCTTGTACCTGCTGCGATCTGGTGCAATAGGTAGCGGTGATCTCAGCCTCCATTCCTCTCCCTCCTCAACTCCTGTGCGTGAGCGACGAAATTCTCTTGGTGGAGTGGCCGGAGGCGACTGTGGCATGGGACTGGATGATGTGGGCAGAGGGTTGGGAGGTAGTGAGCTGGAACCCCGCCTCTCTTCACTGGGTCTGAGCAGTCTAAACCTGCACACTTCCCACAGTGATCCCTCCATCTACCACAGCTGTCGCCTTGTGCTTGATTCTGCTGGAAACAACAGCTATGACAATGACAACAATTCCAACTCGTCTCTTCATTGCTCACCATCAGGATCCGAGGGCCGAAGCAACAGTCCTGTTGGCCCGAGCTCTTCTAGCACCAGCGCAGAGTTCTCCCTCACAGCAAACTTTCCTGGTTCCCATGATGCACCACTCTCCTCGCCAGATGATCTAGACCCTGAGACACATTTCATCTTGCGGGACCGGGTTGTGGAGACAGATTTGTGTATTGGTTTGCCAGAGCAAGGCCCACAGGTGTCTTCTCCAGAAGACATGGAAGGTCGCTATAGTGACAGTGAGCATCTCCACCAAGATGTTGGCTCCAATGCAGCCTATTTGATGAGTATGGGTGAACGGACGCCTCTTGTTACCACCCCATGCAAGCGAATCATGACAGCCACATACGCTGCCTCTGGTGAGGAGGAATGCTGGGATACTGAGGTCACCTTGAAATCACCTCCACCGCCTCCCCCTCCCCCACCACCTCCGCCACCACCGCCGCTACCGCCATCTTTCTCCAAGTTTGGGAAAGAAAACTTAACAGCACCACTACAAGACTCTAGCGTGGGGTACAGCCAGGATGTGAGTGACCAGAGTGGGTTTGAGGCAAGTTCAGGGGCCGGACAAGTTGGGTGGGAGACTGAGGAGGAGGACATGCATCGTTACTTTTTTGCCATTCCATGCACTGTATCTGATCCTGGCGTTCGCAGTAAGTCACATTTTTCTTGCAAATTTATGGACTATAGAAAGGTTGACATGTCTTTAAAATTTACAAATGTTAGGCTTGTACAATTACTCTTTGATTAAAGTAATCTGCATATAAGGTCAATTTTGGTTTCCTGATTTTTATTCTGTATAATTTTGGACCCTTTCAAGAATGCATCCTTGGAAAGATTTAAAGCTGGCTACAAGAACTGATTTGCTGTTTGTAGGAGAAACACAGCAGGATAGACTTAACATTGTAATAGAGTTTATTTTTGTTGTTCCATTAATAGTAGTTCTACTTTGCTTTATATATTTTTACTTCTATACTTGGCATGTCATATAATTATGGAAGCTGCTTTGGAACCAAAATGTTCTGTTCTCAATGCATCCCAGTTAGCTAGAATTTAGTATATGAAAATTTAAACAGTGATTGCAATAATGAGTATTTGTGCATGTTTTGAATAACATGAATTTTAGAATCCAATTTCATGCATGTTGCAGTCATGCAAAATTCTGCACTATCAATGTAATGTGATTTTTTTCTTTTAACTGCTATAGATTAAGGACTAGAAAGACTTTGCTTGTGACTTTGCAACTGTGGGATTATTTTAAAACTTTTATCCACAGGTTTACAATAAAATATACTAACCAAGTAACACCACACTATACCTGACTGTTAAGATGATTGATACAGCACTGTAATCGCCTCACCTTTTCATTAGAAATGGAATAGTCTAACATGAATCAAACCAGAAATGTACATTAAAAAAAGCATTTTAAGTTTTTATGTCTTTTGACCTTTCTTTAGAATGCATATCCATTATTAGATAATGACATTTGTGTTGATGGCAGTCAACATATTTTGCATTATCTTAAGGATATTCTGTAATTTTGTTCATTTTCAATATTAGTTGTGACAGCAGAGTATGTCAGCATGTGTTTTTTGCATTTATTTTTTTAAATATAGGTTAATTTTTCATGTTCTAAAACATGTATTTTCCCACTATCTTGCATTTTCAAAAAAGCTTTAAGATAACAGATAGTTTTGCCTAGTAGCATGAGAGTTGTCACTACTACTTCTGGGTTGCAAATGTGCTTGTGAGATTAGAAACACAGAAGCTAGCTTCCATACTCTAGGTGGAATTATATTTATGTTCCCCCAACCATCTAGAATGACTGAATTCATATTCTGCACAGGTTTTTGCAAACTGTACAGGGAAACTTGGCTTGATTATTGAATTTCTAAAGCATCTGTTCAAGATGTGATCATTTGGCAAATCTGGAAGAACACAATACCACCTCATTTTATTTTTTATTCTTGTGATTTTTTGTGGTTATTTTGCCTTAGCCTCTCACTTTATTTCCATTAGAAATGCATACAAAGTGCCTTTATCCTAACATTTGACTGAAGAAAATAACACACTGGAAGTGGGAACCCTGTTAAGCATCAGGTAACCTGCAGACCAATGGCACTACCCTAAGTTACAGGGTCAGAGTTGCCTTTTTCTAGGGTGAGGAGCATCCACAGTTACTGTAATTACCATACTCTGTTGACTGAGTGAAGTATGATTGATGCATTTAGTATTATATTTCTAACTTACTAAAACTAATTTTAGTTGTGAAAAAATATCCTTCTTTGCCTCTAAATATAGATGCCACATTTTTCCTGTAAGCTTTTCATTAACATGGGAGTTCTTGCCACATTTGACAGGTTTGTCTGTATATGTTGACAAGAGAATAACCCTTGGGGCTTTCAAAAAGGAACTAGAGAAACACATAGGAACCACATCAGAAAACTTCAAAGTAAATGGGTTTGCTTTTGACATTTTTTTGTGTCTGCTGCATGTTTATGTAATTTCTGTAACTGTTAACCAGATACATGATGAAACTTCAGGATGTTTGCTGTGGTGTTATTTTAGTGTTGGCCTTTTGTCTTCTGATAATTGTCCAACTAATGTTTAAAAATCTATAAATATAATATTGATGAACTAGCCTTCTGTCATTTCTTGAGGGAGATTTTTGACTGGTTATTATCAGTTGTTTTTTTTTTGTTTTTTTTTTGAGAATCAGGAAAGTTATATGTGCTACTGTTGCCATTTTTAAAATTTATTTAGTAAGCAGTTTGTGCTGGCCCTGACATGACAATGTTGTGTAGTTTCTACGTAAAGTTTACCAGATGACCTGATTGTTAGAAACTTAGGGGCTGCAACTGCTCTTTGACCAAACAAATCATTGCCCCCTTGCCACTGTGAACTCCACCGTACATGCATCCGCCCTTGAGTGTTAAATACAGCTGTATAAAAAAGTTTAGCAGTCTTTTTCATTTGGCTCTAGAACTACACTGCACATACAACTTGCTTTTCTTCACGCTCTTTAGTCTGCTTGACTGCCTGACTTGTCAGCAGTTCACCTTTACTATGTTCTTGTTTTGACACCATGGAGAAAATCTGTAAATTTGTTACCAAGCTAAATCCTCTTTTCTTTGCACCAACCTTGCATGCTTTGCTGTCTCCTGTTTGTCACTATATGGCTGTGACATTTGCGCTCTCCACCCCTTTTATGCCACTTTTGGTCATTACACAACCACCTCCCACCAAATTAGCTGATTGTTGCACAGTTGAAGCTTGGAGATTGTTCAGTAAGATGATGTGGCTTTTTCTGACACAGTGGACTGCAAACTGCTGTGAAATTCTAAAGACAGTCTTACCGAGAAGACCACTTACCTCAATTTAGGAGGACCTAAGTCTGGTCATCTGGTAAATATTGCAAAACAAAGAAAAGGAAATTTTTTTTTAATACAGCATCAGAATGTCTGCTGTTTGCAGGTGTACAGAGTCTACTCCAACAACCAAGAGTTTGAGAGTGTGCGTCTTTCGGATACATTATCCTTCTTAGAGGATGGCAAGGTAGGCAGAACTCATGGTTAATTGCTGTGCCTTTGGGTAGCTATTCCTGAACATATCCAAAAGGCAGCAGATATTAGTTTGGTTTGTGGGAGATTATTCTTTTAAATGGGTTGAAAAGAACTTGATTGCTTTTACTGTATGTGATGTTTGTGCCATCAGCAATTATGAAAACTGTGATCTTTAACTACAGAGAAGTTGCCAAGCCTGAAAGTATGATGCTTATTTAGCTTGTTAGAGGATTAAGTTATGCCAAAGCACAATGTTACTAGCAAGCAGAGTTGATGCCATCACTTAAAATATTTTTATATGTTTAAGACATAAGTTTTGGTATGTACTAGTGTAACTCAGATATCAATGTAACTTATGCCGTTTTATTTTTTTCCCTCCTTTGTGCAGCTCAACATTAAAATGGGCAGAGCTTTGCGGCCTGGTGAACACAGGGTCAAAGTTTATCAGCTGTGTGTCAATGACCCAGAGGTGAAGAGGAACTGCTTGAGCAGGCATAGCTTGTGTGGGTGTGGGAGGGAGTTTGCCTTGATGCCTAATAGTGCTTAAGAGAACATCTGCATGCATAATGCCATACTTGAGTGGTGCTGTGTTGATATTGTGTAGGTGTGAATTATGTTGGGTGCATACTTATGCCAGTTGGAGACTAAATGACTGGCTTAGCTGCTCGTAGTCAGCTAAGCTGCACAAACAGTAGAAACATTGTTTGTCATAATGTTGAAAAGCATTTAAGCTGGCTGCCTCACAGCAATCTTGCCAGTTCACTAGTGGTGTGCTGTGCACCTAACTACTGGAGGGTGGTTAAATATTTAAAAGTAATTGCAGTATTTTTTGAGTCATTCTTGGACATATTTTAAGCTTATCACCTGCTTAAACCAGATAGAAAGTAAAACTTGCAATTATACCAAAGGTATTGGTAAATAAATTGGTAAATATTGAGAAATTAGCATCATTACATACAAGATATATATATGTGTTAAGCAAGGTGTGCATGTTCCTGTGTCTACAATGTATGTAAAGATATTTGATAAATATATATATATAAAATTTCTTGTATCCATGTGCAACCATTACGTTGTAGGTAGCGTCAGAGTAAGGTTGTGAACATGTGCAGTACAGCTTACAGGCAGGAGATGCACTGGGATTTGGTAAAAATTCTAGAATTTGTTATATGTATAAATGTAATTTTGTTTTTATTTCTGTCTCAGCCCTGTAAGTTTCTGATAGAAACAATCTTTGCAAAGGGGATGACAGTGTGGGAGTCAAAGCAGCTAATTTTGCCAGAGATAAAAGAAAAGTGTGGCTTGGACATTCCCATAGAAAGGTAATAGTCAAACCATATGTGCCCTGCCACCACAAGTCTTAACTTACACCCATCAGTTTCACAGCAGAGGCCCAAAAAGGGGGTTAGGGTAAACTTTGTGGATTCCTTGGTAATTAAACTAGGAGGGAAATACAATGTTGTGTTACAATAAAAGTAAGATATGGTCTTAAAATGCATTTGAGTTGGAGTACCCAATGGCAATCATTCCTGATTGCTGCAAGAAAATGAAAAAAATTGGTCAATTCAAAAGCTGTTTTGGTACCTTATCCTTGTTGAAGCCTAATCATATTATACCTTATATTAAACAAATCTTCCAATGGAAGAATAACGATAATGAATTGTTCTGGGTCAAGAAATGATCTGAGTGATTTGTTGATGGGAAGGCTATTTGCTGCTTTATCCAGTCCTTGTTCACACTCAGAAGTGCCACAGACGTGTATAGGTGGATTGTTGTCTGCTGAGACCAATGCTTATTTTCTTGCAAAGTTCTCTGCTGTTAGTCTTGGCGAGCCTAAACAATGAATGTGACTAAAGTGGAAGCTTTGCATACACCAGCCTCATTTTAGTAGTTAACTGGAAAAATCGTCTGCCAGTAGTCCAATAATGCAAGTTCGTGAAAATACTGTGTAAAAGCAAAAGAATGGCAGTACATGATTCATCCTGGTGAAACCCTGCTTGTTCTGGTCATCTCATCTATGTTGCCTTCTTAAGTCTCTGTAGTATTACTCTTGTCAGGACTTTGCTACAAATGGACAGCAACATGATCCCCTGCCAGTTGTTGCACTGGGAGAGGTCTCCTTTGGTAACTTGATCAGGTGGCCTAATTTCCAGTTTATTGGAGCTAGCTCTTGTTCCCAGATCTTGTATAGGAGGGGCTGTAACATTGTTGCTGTTGTCACTGGGTCTGGCTCAACACTGAAAAGTTATTAGCTTTTCTTAATTCAGATCATTCTTTGACTCTTCCACATTCAACTTGGCAGATTAAATGCAGAGTATTTGTTTTGTGGAGGCAGATCACATTTTGGTGGATGCATTGCATACTGAGTCATCATATACCATATTTTGTCTTTGTTTATTCTCCTTCTGTCAGTCTTCCAGTAATGCATTAATAATTCTGTTGTTTTTGCAGGTGTCGGCTGCGAAAGAAGTCATGGAAGAACCCAGGAACAGTGTATATAAACAGTCAAGTGTATGAAGATGAAATTGCCATCTTCCCCAACTGGGAGGTGTTCCTTGAAATTCTGGACAGTAAGTTGGCTGTGTATCTGATTATATTAATAGCTGTTATGCATTCTTCATTAATTTCAACTGGTGTACCTTGTGCCGGTAGGCGGTGAGTTGTGATTGCTGATGTTTGCTACTCACAGATTCGGCACAAAAAGAATTTGCTTCTCCAAAGGAGGATGCTGCCCTGGTTTTAGACTGTGTGGTGTAAGGAAGTTCCCCAAACTACATTTAATACCAGGGTAACACTGTAACAGTGTAAGGTCACAGCTGTGAGATGTAAAATTTTGCTGGGTGGAGTCATTATGATGATAGATGTTGATATAAGGATTTCAAAGAGTACACCATCAAGTGCTTAAAAGAGTAACGGTTAAAAGAGCAAAGGTAATCCCATAACCTTTTGGACTGTTGGTCAGTAGTATTATTTAGATGACTTTACCTTTGGGTCAGCATTTTTTTCTGGTGCCCATCTCCACTCCTTAAAATCCTTTCCTTCGTCAACCTGCCCCATTCAAGCATATGTAACCAAGCTAATACGACAACATCATCAATATAAAAGCAGTCAACAAGTGCAACCCCTTTAATGTGCGGTAGACAATGGCCACGGCTGCGACGTCGATCTCCTTCCCCGATCCGCTGTCGTCTGCCCTCTTCCTTTTTCCTAAGTCATAATTTATGACGTCATACCTCCAGCCCATCACACATATTAAACCAACCGTTTGCATTCCTCTGGCCTCAGACTCTGGGGCTCTGACTACTTGCTTACGGCTTCCCCATTGTGCTTGGGGTGGTCCAGTGGCTCAGCGGTTAGTGACTGTCACCAATACAGTGAAGGTTAGCTGTCCTGGGTTCAATTTTTGTCTTGGGCACCCTGTCCTTTCTCTGCGTGTGGCATCTGTTTACAGGGCTGGCTGCTGCGTTGTGGTATGGCCTTGGTTGCTGGCTGAGCGTAAAACACCAATCCCTCTCCTTCCCTGTGCTTGAATCATATGCTATTTATCAAGCTATATTCAGTGCCTAAATAATGATATTAATTTTCATATTATATAGCTGTTTGTAGAAATATATCTTTTGCTTTACTTTTAATATTTCCCAGAACTGTACTATTAAATGGGAACATATTCTATGGAAACCATGTGGTTTGGTTTGGTGATGGGAAAAAAAAGGAGAGAGACAAGACTGTGTTAGAAACAGTCTCTTTCTATCCCGTTCACTTTTTGTCTGATAGAAACCATTCTTAAGCTGTCATCAGTCCATAGCTTATGTTTTACTGTCCACAGTTTGGTATTGGTAGATGTTTTATGTAACTAACAGTGAAGAGTAAGAAAGAATCCAGCTAGATTAAAGTTATTTGCCAGCATTTTGTGCTGTTTGTTTTAGAGCCAGATGAGCTGAAGAGCATGCAGCAGCTGGCCATTTACCTCAGACGCTGGTGTCCATCAACGTTTACTCTTGACCCCTTTCAGGAGGTGGTTCTTAGTAGCCAGTCCATAGAGGAGCTCCGAAACAAGGTAGACTCTTTTCACTGCCGACATTAAATTAGTGGCGTATGCTGCAGTTACGATACAACACTGTGCATTTCATGTTACAGGAATTTGAGATAATTTGTTTCTGTTTCTTAAAGCATTATATGTAACTCAAGATTGCGGTGAAATATCTATTGCAATATCTATTACAGTATATATGTTTTCAGTATGTTAATGTTGATTTACAGTTGAAATTTGTTGGTTTTATGAATTTTGGTTGGAAAGTAATAGTATTTATCAACATCAAATATTTGGGATTTTCCTGGGCTTTTATTTATTATAAACAAGAATTTTCAAGCCATACTTTTTGCATTAAATCTATCATTTTCTTTATTCCTACAGATGTCAGCTGTTAGTGGAATACCCGTGGAAGATGTGGAATTTGCAAAGGCAAGTTGATCGAAATGAAAACCTGTTGGTTTTGCTATTATCATCATCAGAAGTATTCTTTCAATGTTTTTACATTTTCTGATATGTAGTAAATTGTAATGCATCCACTCTGCTCTGTTATCTTTATAAGTTGCTTAGAAAACGAAGGACATTGTCTTTAAAATTGTTTCAGGGGAAAGGGACATTTCCATGTGAGACCTCTGTACTGGAAATCCACTCTGACCTTGACTGGAACCCCCAGGTCACTTCGCTCAATGTGTGGCCTCTGTACATCTGTGATGATGGTCATGTCATTTTCTATAGGTATGGATTTGATGTGCATATGGCTCTGCAACTAGCTGAAATCTTTAAAATCTTTGTTTCTTTCTCTGAGTCCTAAATTGGAGGTGTTTTGTGGCCTTGAAAATAAAATCCTATGGTGCTGAATATTCATTGTTCGAATAGTATTCTCATTTACATGCTGTAAGTAAATCTTCTCTAGATCAAAATTTAGTGGGCAATATTCATGGTCATTGCAGTCTATGTTGTATTATTATTGATTCTCTGTTATCTCTGGATGCATTGGAGTTAATTTTTCAGATGTATTATCTAAAAAATTTAAGCACATTTCAAATATGAAAGATAAACTGTAATTTTTTTGGCTAGATTGTTAATTTCCAGCAGTGCAATTTTATTTTTAGTTCCAACTGACTGCTGATAATGACTTTTTACTACTTAAAATATATTTAAAAATAACATAATAAAAATTTGAAACATATTTATCGATGTAAAAACTTATTTCTTCGTCATTTAGCGGCATGCAAAATTTACTGTTGACTTACTCGCAGGTGTTCCTGTTTAAGCTCCTTGTACTGTTGTCACCCTCATTTCTTTTTTAGCTGTTCAGAGCACTCATCAATGGTGCCCTCATGCTGTTTGTTGTTTTTAGCATTGTGCTGGCAAAGGATACGACTGATGATATGTTTGTGACTTTGCCATGATGTTACTTGTAGACCAGAACACTGTAGAAAGCCTCAATGTTTGATCTTTGTTTAACCAGCCTTATTTATATAAAGTCAGTTCGCGTACTAATGGTTTCATACAAATTTGACTGCTTTATGTTGTTTCAATTGCATTTGGAGTCCATTTAAAAGTATGGGACAAATATGTCCCTTGGTCCACAAAGGGTTAATCTGCTGGTGTTTGTAGCTATTATCTTTAGGAGCTAACTTCATCTGAGTGTTGAAGAGACATCCAGCAACAGCACATTGTGTCCTGGTCTGTCTTCTTTTACTGAGGATTGCATTTTTCCTCTTCCAATTCAGCTCATGCAGACAATGGAATTTTTAGAAACGTCACTTGCTATTCTTAATGAATCCAGGAGTGATTAATTAAAAAACATTATAATATTTCTCATGCTTCTTTGTCATAATAAACCACTGGAATATGTTTTTATGACACTTTATGCTCTATTTCCAGTGATTTTTGCTGAGCGCTTTTGTTGCTTGTAAAGAGCATCGTTTCTCAAAAAGTGCCTAACAGATGTTTTCACTTTACACACAGGGACAGAACTGAGGAGTTAGCAGAACTCTCAGAAGAAAAGAAGAAAGAGATTCAGCAGAAGGAAAATATCAGGTTTGTTCTTCGCTTTCTAAAATGTTTTGTCAATACAATACAATTTTATTTATCCCCAGGGGCAATTCAAGATAGTGCTCATACTAGCAATAATATATACATGATAAATGTACATGTTGAAATAGTCTCTTTTCCCACCCACACTCCCAACAACAGCAGATACAGTTGGTGATCCCAGGCCATCTGGGCTAGTACACGGCTAGTAGAGTTTATCAAGTGAATGGCACGCGGAATGAAAGAGTTTTGGTGACAGTCATAGTGGTTAATGCTGAACCTTTCAGATTGTCTTTGGAAAGCAATTATTTGGATTCAGCATTGGCTTACCATAATAGTAGAAAACCCATAATTGTTGTAAAATGCCATAAGCTTTGTGAAGGTTGTATATCAGACTATTTTAGATAATTCTTTTGAACTTTATTTTTCAGAGTTTGTGCTCAATTTTTCCGTAGAAGCTGTTTGTCAACTGCATATGCTCAAATAAACTGTAAAAAAGTGCTTATTACACAGACTTGTAGATTTTATTTTGACTGTTTCAGAATATCACGCTGCAATCAGCGGTTATCTTATTCTCCCAGAAAAGAACGTGCTCTAAAAATCTACACAGAAGACCACCCGTCGTCTTCACCGAGCAAGGCATCACCTGATCTTGATTGAGAAGGGTGTCATCTTGAAAAGTGTGCTTTTGCCACCATTTGGTATCATGCAGTTTGATGCAAGTAGGCCATGTCGTGCCCAGGGCAAAGTTATAATCCAAAGACATCAGTCCTTAGCCATGGTGACACTTCATGGCTGGGCATCAGTTTTTGCCTATGTAGAAGAACACTGTTTTTCAGGGAAAGACAATTGTCCCCATGGCTCAGCAGATTCTGTGATGACTTTTGACATAAAACTGAACAGCAGAGATGAAAAAAATAACTTTTGTAACAAACTGCATTATCTGACTGATGCCGAATGTGACAGATAAGGCTAATAACTATTTCTCTTCAGCAACAAATTTCGGCTTTGTTCAAGTTAGTGAGATATGTTGATGTGGACAAGCATGCATGATTGCGTTTGAGAGATTGAATCTGTTGAGAGTTTACACAGTTTTCAGCCATCTGCCTAAAGCGGTGTTAAACAGAATAAACTTTCTTCTGTCATTAACCCTCCTCCAACCACCAGTCACACATTCAAGGCTGGAACTGATTAATCGGCCCCAAAGAATTTTTTTCTGCGATTAGTAGGAGGGCAAGGGAGTGAGACGAGTAGCACTTGGGTGATTACGAACCTCACTTCTTGTGCAGAAGCTTTTATCTTGCATCTTTCTACATTTGTGGTTCATTTTGGTTGCAACAGATCACCTGCATCAGAAAAATGGAAAAAATAGCTCACATTGGATTACCTGAAAATGAAGCTCTTTGTGTGTGAATCCTTAAAGGGAAAAGGAAATACCATAAATAGATATTGGCCTCAATGGCAAGTGGTGTACACATTTTCAAATATTTTCGTTGCTAAATTTTATTCATAAAAGGACACATAGGTTTTGTGATTTTTTTTTTTTAATTTAAAGATTTGCATGTGGAAGTGTAACTTGAGCTTGTTTGGCTGTCTCAAATGATGATGTTACAATTTTGTAGATGTGTCACAGCTCTAGCTGCAAAGTATCACAATCATTGATGTTAACCTTCAGCATTACTTGGACTTGGAATTTTATGTAAAAGCATTTTAACCATTAGCATCACTTTGGGTAACCTGATGTGGTGTTGATCTTGGGGGTTAGTCTGTTTTTATATATATTTATCCAAGCCCAGATACAACTTTGGGTTAATGCGAAGCAAATTAAACAGCAATTGAGCAGGAAATGTAGATCCATTTGTAACTTGCATGTAGCTAAATTTCACAGACAGTTGACAATGCAGTTACAAAGAGAAGTCGTTAATATTCTGTTTGTATCTTTTATGATTAGGTAGGTCCAGCCATTTATTAATAATAATTTTAATCCTTTCTTCAGTAAAGCTGCATTAGTACATTCTACAGAAAATAGTCACACTTATGCAATAAATCCAAAAGAAAGAGAACAGTGTTCTTTCACACAATCACCTTGCATCCTTCCCCTTTCTCTACATATTATGTGGAGGGGTAGGGGCAATGTTGGTTGCCTGTGGAGGGATATGTATTTTGGATTGGTACGTGGTACGTGCGTAAAAAGCGTACCTGAAAAAAGATCTTGCTTGCTGTATCTTCTTTTTAGCCATCCAGGAAAAGAAACAAAAAAAAGTGAAGTGAAGATAATGCCACCATCTTTCAAAGAACTATGCATAATTATGTTGAATTTTTCTTTTTGCAACAAAAGCATGTCATTCTATTCAGTTCTTTTTGAACAGAATTGACTACAATATAATCTCATCAGAAGATGTCTTGAAGATCAGTATTTATGCATGACACACAATTTAAAAAAAATACTCTCGTCTTACTACTGATTATTTCGTATCAACAGTAGCTTTTAAAAATAGTTTATCTGTGCAGAGAGTGCGATCTGTCTTGGTTGTAATGCTGCACATTATAAAGTTCACGTTATTATTATTAATCATTTTTGGCTTGAGTCTCTCCTGGCTACAGCAGAGAATGTTAAGAAATCAAGGTTTTCTATGTCTTGTAAGCATATCCCCTCACCCCTAAAAGTTTATGTTGATCTTTTGCCAGATACTTTTGAAAAAATATATTTTCTAAAATTTTGGACCCAGAGTTACTGTATCTTTATTTTGCTTATGCATGATATACTAAGAGTTTCATCAACAATCAGGTTATGGCTGGACCTACCCAGTAAAACTGGTAGAAAGTAAAACTGATATCAGTCAACATTAAACTGGCTGTGCTGCTATTAACCTGTGATGTCATAACTTTAAGAAGGCTGCCTGAATGTTGTCGTCTACTTGTGCCTACTTTTGCTCTGATCTTGCAAGCAGAGATTTTCAAGTAACAGTGCACTGTGTTTAATAAGTAAAAGTTGGCACAAGTAGTGAACAGTTAATTAAAGCCCTAAGGTCATCTGATGTGAAAGTGTTGACGTACGTCAGTTTTGCCCAGATAGTTTAAAAGAATTACAAGAATAAACAGTGCATTCTTTAAATGAGTGCTGATGGAAAACTAAAAATTTTAGATTAAGTAGCAAATTTTCAAAGTGGACCTGGTGTTACTGATTTTTTCCCCACGTGTGTTTCTATTAACAGTGACATTAGAAAAAAGTTTTTGTATGCTTATAAACAGACATTATATTACCTACTAGATAAATCACAGCATAGTCTGCTTGGAGATACTACTTCCTAACAAGGTGGGAACACGTGAAAGGCTATTTCAGAGCTGTATTTCCTGTCACCCACCCTTTTCCTTTCACTACCAATTACTTATCACCTGGTAGCTGTATGCATGTAAAGTGGTCTGTTGCCCAGTCATCTATTCACATGACTGGATGCCAAAAAGTTTGCACCTGCTACTTCTACTGTCTGTGATTTTTGTCTGTGTGGTGGTTGTACAGTGCTTGTTAGGAAACCTGAATATTTCTCTTGTTGCTCAGCCTTGGTGTACAGGTACAAGAAGGAAGTAATAGTTCCATGGAATTCAGTGCTGTGGGTGTCGTTTAGTTTGTCAGGCCTGAACATGGTGCTTGTGATTGATGATGCACCTGTATGAGTAAGGATAGGATTGCTGATGAAACATGAGTCGTCTGCTTGACAGAAAACTACCCAAATGCAAACAAAATAATGGAAATTCTCAGCAAGGAGTGGACTGCATTTGAAAGCTGCTTTAATGCTGCCCAGAGCTTGCACCAGCCTTTTACTATGCAGGCGGTCCTCGACTTAAGACCTTCCGTTCCTACGTCATAAACCAATTTTTGCTGTAAGTCGGAACATACGTACATACTGTATGTACATCCTATCCTAATACCTATCCTAACACAGTAATTATCAAAAAACACATACAAAATATGTTTAATAATGAAATGAAACAGGAATAATAATAATTAAAAAAAACACGAAGTTCGCGTTATGACGCTTACAACGCCAAAACCACTTAAGTTGAAACAAGGCTTAATACAGTAAATGGGAGATGTGTCATAACCACAAAACATCGTAACTTGGGGCTGATGTAACCTGAGGACCGCCTGTAAAAAGTGTAACAAGAATAAAACTGTTCTGTAGTTCGCCATCTCATAAAAACAAATTGTGATTGTTGTCATCTATCACATTTGTGCCTATTGTTGTTGGTATATCCTATCTTTTTTAATTTCCACTAGGTTTCAAGAACTACAGTACATATATAGGGATTTTTCTGTTTGCATGTTTAACTTATTTAGCTCTTTTCTCTAGACTCCATTAGTCTTGTGATGCACTTAGAGGAGGAGGGGGGGAAATCAAAGATTTCTTAATTTTAATTGTTGGAGGAGAGTGGCCGACTGAAGTCTGCAGTCACCATCTTTATGTGAAGTAAGGAAACCTTTTGTGTTTACATATTGCCAGCCTTATTTTAGTCACCCATTCCCATGTCCATAATGCCTGTCATTGATACATTGCAAGATATGTCAAGTATTATGTTTTAGTCACCTTAAGATCATATTGTAATGATTCAGGTCCTTCAATCACACACAGCTGGGATTGTCTCTGGTGATGTTTCAGAACAGCAATATTTGAGTGCACAGATAAGTTCTTTTTCAGGAAGTGGGACCTTTATGCTCCTCCTGTGGACACAGATTTCAATATAAATGTTTTAAAATGGATGTGCCTGAAAACAGAAAACGAAGTAAACATTTTTAGTTCATGCTCTCTATTGTGAGAGAATGGCTTTGAGATGATGAATTGTTGCCTTCACATATTTGTTTAATGTAGCAGAAGATTTATGTTATGGGGTGAGGAATGGCAAAGGGGTGGTGGTGTGAGGAGGGGGCAGTTGGGCCTTAAACAAATTAATAACTGTCAGTCCATGTGTAGTAAACATCTCCCTGCAAAATTGTTGTATAAAGAAAGGAAAGTCAGTATGAATTTTTTTTTGCAAACCTAGAATGGCTTTAAACAGTTTTTAACAGCAAGTTCTTATTTTTGAATTTTAGTCATGGAATTTGGGGGTTTAAATGTCAAAACAGCAATAAAAGGTTTGGGAGCAGTTGATGCTGGATCAACAGTCATCCAGCAAGACCTCAGTTCTATACTGAGAACAATGATGATGGCAGTATGATACATTAATTAGACTTTTGAAATTGTTGTTACTTCCAGTAAACTTGGTGTGTAGGTGAGACATCTGTAAAGACACAATGTTTTGTAAGTGTCAAGAACATTTTGACTCCTAGTCTTTGTTTCAGACAGAACCCTACCTGCTAAGACAGCCTTCCTTTTATTCTTAGAGTATTCGTCCACCCTCTGATCAAAATGTGTGCAAAGAATTCTTTGTCTTTGAGTTTTGTATGGTATTACCTGATTGAAGAATCTAAAGTCTTATGATGGCCTTAGCTTAATAATTTGCTCCATTTGCTGGCTTGGCTTCGGGGAGGACTTGTTAGATGAATGTGGCAGTCAGATGGTATTCCCATCCTTTGATAAATCTTATCAGAGGAAATTTTGACTGTGGGTTGGCTTTGAGACTAGCGCATCCATTCTCTGAGCATTTGGAAGGCAACAACAGCAACATCCTTTCCGCCTTTCAGACATTGGAAGGTTTGTCTAGTCACTGGTAGGCAATCCAGCCAAAGACATGCTTCTGCCTTGTTTGTTTATACAAGCTGTGTAATTTGATTTTGCTTTTGTTTTGTTTAATGTTTCCGAATACCAAATGCTCTAAAATATTTGTGCTAAAATAACTTGTTTTAAACCCAGATATTAAATTCAGAAGACAAGTGCTTTTCCACCAAAGCTTTCATTCCTGGCCTTTCTCTTGTCTTTTGCTGAAAGTTGTAAATCAGATATGACACTGATTATCTCCTAATCACATAGTTTTGTTTAAAATACTGTAGTATTGAATAGGATGCTAGTATCAGGTATCTTCAATCTGTAAGAAGCAAATATTGTGTAAATAGTAAGTAAATAGCAATTACAGTGGAACCACAGTTGACTGTCACAGCAGAAACCATGATGCCATTTTGTGTACCTTTGTACAGCACAGTGGAACACACAAAACCACAATGCAACATTTACAGTGGAAATTATGGGATTCAACGCAGAGTCTGTGCATTGTATTGAGGAATCTTGTCTGTTTACATGTTACTACTGTCCCCATATCCTTGCTGTTTAGAACAGGCTGGTCTATACAGCATGTTGGACAGAAAGAGCCAAGTTGAAGAGTTGGATTTCTGTAAGTGCAAAAGACAAGAAAGTCCTGTGAGAGAATGACATGCCACCTACTTCAATGAGAACTATGAGCAATCGTGAATAAATCTTCATAGTTTGAAGCACTCAGAAATACTGTTCAACTTTTAGTAGTTTATGTTAGCGTTAGAAAGTGCTATACTGAAATTTTCACATTGGTTCTCTTCTACTTTCTGTAACCATTCAGTTTTTTTTTTTTGGCGTGTGAAGAGATCTACAATATCTATACTCAAAGCTGCAAAGCTGATTTGTAAAGTTTTTTGTTTTGGATTCCGTTGTTGCATGGGTGAATAGGGGTTTTTCAGACACTTCAGAAGTAAAAGGAATTTGTAAAAAAGTGACCAAGCTTGTTTAAAGAGGTTCACATAGAAAATCCTGTGGAAATAGAACATTTTAGATGTGAAAGTACGTAAAAACCTATTTATCTTAAATACCAGGTATTACCTTTAAGGAAAACTACAAAAGCATATAGGCCTTTACAAGTAGCCAGCATTTTCATATTTTTCTTTTAAGGGTTTAGGTTTTTTAAAAGTTATCGGGTTAACTGTAAATTGAGACAAAAATGAGAGGGCGACATGTCAGAGATAGGCTTAAAAAAAAAGGTTGCAGAAGTTTCTTGTGTGCATGTGTGATGGTGGCAGGGTGCAAGATGGTGGCAAAGTGAAGAGATTTTTGAATGTAAAAGTACCTTATGGTTAGGTAATGTGATTGCAAAGTCATTAAAGTAATAAAGATAACCTGTTTGAAGATGTTCTGTGGAGAAATCATCCTGTTTTGCATGGAGAGTTGTCATGTCCATTTTTTTTTTTTCCAGTATTTTTATAAATATTTTTGTCTTGTGGCTTGATCAGTTTGTGATAGCTTTGGAAAATGTTTGAAATGTTTTGGGGCAGTTGATGATACAGTGGCTAACGTGCCTGTCTTCACAACATTGAGAGTTGGGCATCATTGGTTTGTATCTCTGCTCAAACATACCTCACTATTCAAATAGACAGTGACAGTCCAAAAGGCACACCTGCTAGGCGGTCTGATGCACCCTGTCTGTACTCCCCCTCCCCATCTGACTTGCTATTGAATGGTCCCCTTATAGTATCAAGTATCAGGGAAGAAAAAGCAATAAGGTGTGCATGTTTTGAAGGGAGAAGGGGGGTGAGCACTGAAGAAAACTGTCCATGAGATGGGAGGTCTCCATTAGCTCATTTAATATTGACAAAATCGATGCGATTGAGCTGTAGATACAAGGACCTTTGCGTCTTCAACAATCCGAAGGTTATGGGACTTTGACTTTTTCGCACAATTTTTTATGCATTGCTGTGATATAACCTTAGTTGCTGGCTCCCCGTACATCACCAATTTCCTCATTTTTTTTCTTGCTGCTGTACTAAACAGAATTGAACTATTTGTTTTTAAGTCAACCTGTCCACATTCATTAACCTTAAAAAAAAGAAAGAAAATCTCCATGTGCACTAATAATTTAGTATTTATTAGACATGCATTTTGATTGTAAAACTAAACAGTAAAACAATGTAGAATTAAAGGTGAGTGCCACAAATACTTGAGAAAGTTGCCAATAAGTGCCAAGAGAAAAAAAAATTCCTGCTGGCAGAGGAAAATTTTATGACATGGCAGACAGAAGTGAATAACGCAGATAAAATATCGGATAAAATATCCAGATCTTGAGAAGCATTTTTAACAATAGTGCAAGTGATTTACAAACTGCAAAAGATTTCAATGTCACAACGTGAAATGCATTTGTAAAGCGTGTAAGAAAGGAGACGTGCATAAATCAAAATATTTGCAAACCTTTGTGTTTATATATATATAGGCACAATTTGTACAGATACAAACTTGTAAATATTTGACAGAGGCTCACATAATACTTAAATGTTTTTGAGCACACTTCTAATAAAAAGAAGGTTAAGGAATTTCTTTCCAAAAATGTAATACTGAATAGGATAGAAAGCATATAAAATATAACGCAATACTGATAGCATTTTGTGTTCATTAAAAATGCATTTCTTCCAAGTTTTGATATTAATAAATATGTTGGTTCTTAGGATTTCATAGTCTGGTAATTATTTCTAGTACAGTAGAACCAAAATCACTTAGATTTTCTCCTAATCTCTTTCATAAAGATTTAAAGTAGCCTGATAAATACTGTAAAATAAGTGTACAAAATATTAATATCAGGATTCAAAGAATTTGTGTACACACTCAAAGCTGATCCCCCCAAAAAACACATGCAGAAACAAAGAAAAAGAATTTATATGGATCAATTCAACAGTTTTTCTTTTTTGTCTTTTCTTTTCTTTCCTCTCTTACAAATCTATTTGAAATAAATAAAATATATTTTTAAACTGAAGTTCCAAATTTTGAGTTGCTGAACCAAAAATAATGATTTTTCAATACAGAATATGGAAAACAATTTGTTTAGCAATTGTTAAACAGCTCTGGATGTCGAACGTTTAAAATTGTTCACATTAAGACACCCTTCGTGAATGGATAAGAGCTGCCACAAATCTAAAAAAGAAGCAGTAAGAAATTTAGTTACATTTATAAGAGACAGCAACAATAAATATACCTGCACTTCAGATCTGTAAACAACTGAACTGGTGTACAATGAACTGCAGATGAGCATCTTTGCGAGAATCTTGTCTTTGTACGTGGTGTGTGTGGCGAGTTCAACTTAAAAATATGGCATTTTTAGATATCAAACATGTAATTAATAACTTTGGTGCATATAGGCATATCCATATGCCTACCTTCAAAGCAAGAGTGCCAAAGAAGATTTTTTAATGTAAATGAGAGACTTTCATTGCAGCTCAAAAGTTTAGGTTCTCTCAAAGAATATTGCTTCATAATCACTCTTCACAACAGTATAACGATAGTATAACGCTTTGTTATACATTTTCTTTGATTCATAAAGACATTTAGGTAATGAAAAATATTTTTGAATGCTAACATCATAATGCTGACTAGGTATGAGGCAAACAATTTAAAGACTTGTCAAACAGAAACCAGTCGACCACAATTCACTTCTTCTCCTCCACAGCTGGCAACGTCATCAGCAGAGGGACTGCTGGTGTCCATTTCTCCAGCTGCCGCACCTCCTCAATTTCTTCGTCATGCTGCTTGTTCTTGCTTCTAAATGATTTCCTGCAACCAAATTTTTAGTCAATGTATACATATCTCCATACTTTACATACTTTCATGATTCTGTTTGGATCATCTATCCAGTTCCTCAGATTCATTTGGATCAAATACTTAAAGTTTTACATTAAGTTAAATCATAAAAGAAACTGGATCTCGAGTTACTCACTAGACAAAAATATACAAAAGCATTAGCCCTTAAATTTATTAAAAAATGGCAATATCAGAAATGAAATGCTTTTGAAAATGTAAATATGTCTATATTTAGCTGGTTCACTTCTCTCCAGTTTTATTGTACCAAAGTACACAACTGTACCTCTTTCATCAGGATCATTCAGTACAAATGCAACTAACAATATGTTCTAACCTTTGACCAAATACTGGCGTGAATGGTACGAAGGTGTGCCAGAAGGGTAAGGAGAAGGGGGGCTGACAACAGAAAACAGAGCTTGGTGTACACATACTGCTTTTTAGATTAGTGCTTTTCAGCACCTGCACACTTATGTAGAAGTTACTTGAACCAACCATTAGGGTGCAAATATGAGTGTTATACAAATGTATGTTAAAAAAGGAATTAATTGTTCAAATATCACAAGCTGCTCAAAGATTCTTTAGACCATATTAAGCCCAAACAGGGCTAAAATCTGGAACATACACATTTCATCCATGCCTCATAGTCTACTAATTGTTTTAATAATAAACAGTGATGGGTCATTGTGACTTTGCTAATATATGTATCAGAGATTACCTGCAAAATTTATTTCACAATCCATACTACCGTTTTGCATAATACCACAGCACATAGACATCACCAACATGATGGAAGTTATCCTACTTGTTATACCCATATCGAGCAAGTGGACGGGTGGAGCCTAACTTGTGGAAACCAGGAGAGTACTCAGGAATTTGGTAGCCATTGTCTCCTGGTGATACCTGTGGTAAGCCGTTACGCTTGTCAATTAACCATTCTGAAACAGTACCAATACCCCGTGTTTGTTGGCATAGACCTATGAATGAAAACAGACATCAATTATCTTTTTCTGAAACTGTTCAATAAGGATTATTGCATGCAAATAAATGTGTGTGTGTAAATGTAGATGCATACAGATGGTATTTATGTGTACAATAAAGCCTGTTTTGGATGGCCATGATGACGATTATGCTACTGGCTTTGCAATCAGAATAATGTCACCGTCTTGCTTTTTTACAGGCCATATGTTGACACTATATCCAACACTTGCTTTCTGAAGCAGCTTTAGAGTAGTGAACTAACCTGGCCGCACTCTGCCATACAATGCTGTGTGTGTGATTTCATCATGTGACCTAGCAGAGGCTTTGTGTACACCATTCCAGACACACCGTTTACCAAGCTTTGTCAGAGATGGATCTAACAGCCATTCAGTGCTGGAGCGCATGTACGTCCCTGCAATGTGAGAAAACAAGTTCTGGGAAATGACTACAACAACAAATCACCACACATCGTTCTCAATCAGCACATCACCTCATCTTGATAATAATTTTTTGGATGATTGGAGAATCTTGCAACTCCTTGTCCTTTGTTTTCTGACAAAATGCTTCACATCCTGCCTTTGATTTTTAAATGTATAAGGGGTGTGAAATAACATCTGCATTTTTTTAAGAAAAATGTAAATTATTGAACACACAATTATGAAAAGATGAAGCAAGATGCTGTAGGCATATATTAATACAAATTCTGCATGAATATTACAGTTTCTGTATTTCACATTGGATAATATTTACAGTTGTAAAATAAGACAAAATTCTTTCATAAAATGATTTTAATGTTTTAAAATATGAAAGCTTTATTTCGCCATCCCAGAACAATAATGGGGGTAACAAGTACTTTGATATTATTGTACATCTATGCAGCAAACAGCTTCATGGGACCAGTGGCAATTCAACACAAGACTTGAGAAGAAGTAAATTTTAAAATGTGCATTATTACAATGGTGATTTTGCTGTGGTTCAACACTTAATGCATGCATGGAAGGAAGCAAAAAATTATGTTTATGTAGGTTTGATGAAGATCAAGAGAGATCAAGATTGAGCTTTTAATAAAGGTAATGAGGCAGTCACAGTTTCTGGTGCCCTATAATTAGAGGAAAGATGGTTGGTTGTTTGAGTTTAATACCAAGCCAGAAGCTATATAAGGCAATAGCATAACAGAGGAAAGATGAAGGCTGTGACAATATTCTGTGCAAAGTCAGATTACACACTTCTGTTTATTTTGCTGCACATTGAAAACTAACAAATTAAAATTTTCAACAAATCAAACTGTTAAAAATCAGCATTGGATTATGAACCAAAAATCAATTTGAAAAAGAACATTGAACAAACCCATGCAGTGTGAAAACAGCAAATCTTTAAGTGACTTTGTAGCACACTGATGCTTACATTTTCTTTTTCCCCGATCGCCAAAAAGGTACAATTCTTTTGAATGTCAAACACTTATATATAAATATAGCTCGTGAGTGCTCTAAAAGATGATGCACTATGAATGTACAGTCTGTGAAGATGAATTAAAGATACCAGATATGTAAACAGTTGTTTGGGTGATGTTACAAGTGATTTTTTTGCTTAAGAGCTAAGAGTTTTCAAGTGTTATTATCACTTCTTACATATCTTGGTGTAAGATTTATTCACTAAGGACAGTCAGAGTGTGTTATTTAAAAAAGGTTGGTTCTAATGACTTTTTCAATATCAAGTAATCATGATGGGTAAATTAATGGCATGTGTATATATCAGAATATATATCAGAATTAGTTTGTTTGTTAATGGCTCAGATGATTGTCTCTATAGCATCAAAACGCTCCTATAAAGTCTGTTTACACAAGGATTAAGACATTATTATCCATGTACATGGAAGCATTTCAGTAAAAGCTGTTAGCTATATAAAGCAATTTTTTCTATAAAGAGGAAATCATCTTTATGATGTGCAAAGAAAGAATTGTATTCATAAATAATGTTTAAAGTGAACACAATGTACAGCTGATTAATTCTATGTACTATTACAATTTTTGACATCTTCATTCCATTTACACAAACATTTATTGAGATGGACTTCAATGTCTTTGCAAAATAGTCTTAAGACACAACTCAATCTCAGTATATGTATGCTTGATTCACATGCATTTGAAGTCAACTGATCCTAAACCCATCGATCTGCTCTCTAACTTGATACTAATCCTTTTGTCTGACACTTGTTTTGAGCAACAATGCATCCCTGACAAGGTTATACTACTTACTATCTTCATGATCTAAGTCACTATAGTGTCTACAACAGGGTTAAATAACTAACCCACAGAACACTGTCTTCCTAAGTCGGTCATTTTGTGATAGTACCCTATGTAACAATTTTAAAGACCCCATCCAACTAGATTATTATTTTCAAACCAGTCCACTTAGTAGCCCCAACACTGAGCAAGTAACATCATTCTGTTGGAGAGAAATCAGCATCCAGTAATGAATATGAACAAATTTTGTTCTCCAGTGACCTTGAACATTGTAAATAATATTTCTGTATGTGTGTGTGATCGAATGAGCATGTGGTATGTGTGTGTGCATGCATACATTAAAGTGCAGAGAGAAAGAGTGACCAGTATTCACACAGATTAATACAACTGTTTCAACTTCTCAACTGTTTTGTTTGACAAGAAATATTCAACTTTCAAAGTAGATTTATCAACGGGGAGTTGCCATGCATACTATGCATCAATTGTTCTCATATTAAATTGACAAAGTATATTCACTAAACTAGTATTTCACACTGCACAACACTCAATAACCCTCACTGGTTTTGGTGCACTGTGCTTGATCTTTAACAGACTGATAACCAATACCCTTTTGGACAACATACAGCATGACAACTGCCCAAAATACCAGGCAATACCTAAATCACCTCTTCAAAATACTTTTTATTGCTCCGTCATTAAATCTGTTCACATGTACCTGAAGTTTCTCCATCAGTATCAGAATCCAGTCCATTGTTGTTCTGGTTCAAGAATTGTAGAGGGGCTTGAGTAAAATGATGTGTGATAGAAGCAAGTTATCAAAAAGAGTGGATTTGCAATTCTCTTGAGCTTAATACATATAGTCTGTGGTTATTAAGAACAATCACAGAGAATTAAAAATTTTACCTAAAATTTAAATAGTCATACACAACTTTGTTTCTCAAAGCAAACTTTGTGCAGAGCTCAGTTTAAAGACCCTGTTTATCATTGTTTACTGAGCTAATTTAATCAATGAAACATGCAATGATGTATCAAGGTTGCTATTTGTTGTCATGTATTATACACTGGTGTTAATGTTAGATGTGCATTTTGATACACAATTTGACTAATCCTGGTCATCATGAATTAAGAAGCGTATGAAACACACTGCAAATCAATTAATCAGGATTCATCACAAAATTTTGGCTACCAAACAAGATTAGTTTCATTTAAACAATACATATCACTGTGATTTTCAAAAACAAGAAAAATTTCAGGTATCTGAGGATCTAGCCGTTGAGTTAAAGACAAAAAGGAGCTTATCAACTATCAGAGTATAATGGGTGATCTGTGTAAAAGAAACATGCACACACACATATGCTCTCACAAGTACATACATATACTCTCCGACATTCACAGTGTTTGAATGCATAGATGTGTGCAACCTGTGCACACACGTACACGAATTCACATAGAAGGTATATCAAGATCATCCACACATAGATATTACATACATGGAAAAGGTCGCATGCTTTTCCAATTGTTTGGCCATATTTCAGGTGCAGGATAGTCAGGATTCTCTGGATCGGGGATGTACCTTAGCCTAGAAGACCAGTCTGGGCCACTTCTATTGGAAGACATGAAAATGCAGGGAATAACTACTACAAACAGTAGTTAAAAAATAGCAATAAAGGTTTGGATAGATAGTTGCTTATCTTAGACTGATTTTATGTAAAATTTAAAATCTATTCACAGAAACAAAGTAACAGATCTCAAGTTGATGAGTTACAAAAACACTTGTTGTTTAAAAAAGATCACTACTATTGTACTGCATATAAGAATACTCACTCTGTGGGTTCATGCTCAATATACTGTCCATGTGGGACCCAATCAATATCTGTACCATAATTGTGTGGAATATACTTGCGCCCTCGAGGTTTATATTTTGGGTCACTCTTGATGTTATGTACAAAGGGAAAATGTCTCTTTTCTCTCTCTGTAGAAACAAATAAGTTACTTTCAAATTAGAAGAATACATAATCTATTTTTCTGTCACTTTCTTTCTTGCTGACATAAAATACAAAACTGAAATTTGTAGATTCTGTTTGATGCAAAAGGATTTGCACAAAGTACAATTAATTTTTATAATCTTAATGTTTTCTACTTGCATGGTAACTTAAATACAACTTGCTGGACCAGCAAATAGCAACAAAAAATGATCAGAACAACAACGACAACCATATTCAGCTCCCAAAATACTACCGTCATATAAGGATCATATATATATATACACGTACGTACATTTCTTAAATTTATTCTTTACTCCTTTATGTTGGTCTCTTTAAGTACTTTTGTGATAATGTATTCAGAAAATCAACGTCATTAATATGCATGGAATATAATCCTGTTTCTTTTATTTTATGATGTTCTACAAACATATAATATATAGTACTACGCAAAATATGAGATTTTCTTACATGATTTTCTTGTATTTAGCCCAGGGCCACAACAGCATGACCCACAGTAGTAATAAAAGAGAACTAAAGAATGTCATCAACAGACAACACGAAAAAAATCAACTATTAGCCATGCCATTGTACTAATGCTTTATTATCCAGACAAAGTCCTTAAATTTAAAATAGAACTTCAAATTAGTTTGAGCGCACTACAAAAGCATTATAAACAAACCTTTTTTGCCGGGTTTTCCGACCTCTGTAGTGACATGCAACATTTTTACGACTGCGCAGATAATCCTTGCTCATGAACGTTCGAAATGTCATGAACGTTGTTCATGAAAAACACAAAGGTTTACTTAACAAGCCTTTTTGCACTGCATACACTAATCCCGGGGCGACCATGCTGGCCACGTGATAACGCTGTTGCTAAGATATCAACCCGCTCGTACCGCAAGATTGGTTCGATCTTCCGATGACAGATGAGAGTACAGGCACTGAATATATCTATATAAAATAATAGACCATTGAATTCTATCAAACATTTTGCTAAAGAACAACATAAATCATACATTTAATCCCTTTTTTAAAAAAATGAAATCTAGAGGTCCCCTGTTTCCATGAAGTGCGGAGACTTATCTCCCTTTATGTACTCGCCTGTCAGGCGAAGTTACAATAAGTGTGTTTAATATACAACAACATTCACAAATTTTACGTTGGAGAAGAAGCTGCAGCCACACTGAATAAGGGTTATCATCAGCGTAGAATAGTTAAAACATCCTAAACATAACATCATCGACATTTTCAAAAGTTCTGTTTCTCGCAAAGTTGTCAAATCTTCCATTTTGTCTAAAGTGTGTGCTATATGGATTGTTATAATATATGCTGCAAAAAAAAGATATGATAAACATGCCTATAGTCCAATAAGACACTGGGAAAATCAGTTAACCCGAGTACCATCTTTAACATATGATTTCACAGTTACACATCCTTTATAATCTCGAGAATTCTTAAAACCCAAGAAACACACCAAGATAGTGCGAAATCGCTGCAAGGTGGAAGCAATTTCCTACTAAATAAACCAACCATTATTTTTTCTTCGTCAAGGAAAAGAGTGTGTGTTTTTCTCTCTCTCTCTGTGTGCGCGCGCGCGCAATACTACACTTAACTTCCAAGTGACCCTGGGGTCACGACCCTCTGTATGACGTTACAACACGATCGACCTTATCTTGAGTGGCTGTGTGGCATCGATGTTCACAATTAACTGATAATACCGAAGTACTTACGGGAGAACAATAACAGTAAAGATTTAACAAAATAACTACTATCAAAAGTAAAAATATTAGTTGATAAAATAATAAATGTTAACTAGACACCAGTTTTACTGATTCAACAGACGAAACTTTTAAACAGCAAACCTTTGACATTAGCTCTCAATAAAGCAAGCAGGCATCCGAAATAAATAAACTAGAAGTAAGACTACTGTCTTAAAAACACATGTCTAGAGGAAGACAAGACTGTCATCTATCAGTAAATAAGTCAGAAAGTATTTTATACAAAAAAATTACTGCCTCTGGAGCTATCCCCGGTCGGAGGCGTTAGGCAGTAAAACACATCACAGTCATTAATCCATAAACTTTTCAAGTCCACTTCATTCGCTGTCATAAAACAACACCGTGTTTCTCAAAGGCTGGAACCACTTAATACAGTGCAACCTCAACTGAACACACATAATATGGAAGCAGAGTGTGGGTCACTGCGGGGCTTTTTCGTGGTGCTAACCGAGTGTTGACTCGTTCCGTGCTGATGCATCTCGGGATAGATAGTTTGTGTGTTCTGGAAATTCTGTTGCAGAGTCTGGCGTGAGAATAATGTCTGTGTCTGCTTTTAGGATTCTGTTGCAGAGTTTAATGTGGGTCGGATGGTTGCGATCTTTGTGTCTCTGCTGTAGAATTTGGCATGGGCAGAATGTGTTCTTTCTGCTACAGAGCACCCTCTTTCAAAATGACTTTGGCGTGGCTCTGCCGGCCATGATGTTCGGAATTCTGTCTGTCGTGGCGGGGCTTTATACCTCGTTACTGCTCCCTGAAACGCCCAATAAAACCCTTCCGATCCAAGCAATTTTCAGTTTTAACTCTTTAATACAAAAGAAACTACAAAATTTACAAATCAATCCAAAAGTTAATAATTCGAGACAGCCGATGGGTCACTTATTTTTATGAAAATAGTGTGGCCAACTTGCAAATTGTACTTTATTGCTCAATTGCTTACGTAAGTGGAAGGTGCAGTACAAATCTAGTGTCTCGCTTCTACTGTTACTTCTTTTCTTTAGGGACAAAAGGAAGAAAAATGTCTACAAACTCCAAAACGTGAAAGACGTATCGAACTAATGAACAAGTGGGCGGCCCTCACCTGAACCCTCTTTCTGTCAGGAGTGCGACAGTCAGCGACACTCCTGTCATCCACTCCATGGGTACAGCTGTCACCCAGTCCCATGTTTTGCTTTCATATTTTTAATTATTATTAGGGACATCAACGGCAGGTCTGACACGCAGTAAATAACCTATTTACGCCACTGGGTAATGATTGTGGGAAATATGTCAACCTCGGTGACGTGACCCCGGATTCTGACCTAGCGAAGGAGATGTCACAACATGAGACTCTCTTTATCCAGATTGTCTCGCTATCACTTCTCTGTTTTATTTATACATTATATAATACTTTATCAGACCGTCACACTTTTATCTGCACTTTTTCAATTCTCCTTAAGTGTTTTGAAACTTACTGGCTGCATGTTAGACGGTTATGAGTGTTGTCAACATGTTATGGACACATGTCTGCTATGCATTTGTGGTCCTCCTCTTCACCAGCTTTGTAATTGAAAAGGGTTGTTTGGCGCAAAGTATATGTGTGTGGTTGTTTATGAAGATGCACTTGATGCTTGTCCTATAAAGATAAGTCCTCGAGATCCTGTATATAAAACACTTGTCAATCCGGCTGGTGTTGCAGAAAAGTGCTATATTAAGACTGTTTTGTTGCTGTTCTATTTTTATCATCATGATCATTATAATTATATTTCCGTAGCAGATTTTGCGTCAAGAATTACTCCTAATTTTATAACTTTATACCAATAGCTATTCCTCCCATTGTGTGTTTTTCACTATCGAATGTTGATGATGAAATCGTACCGATGCTACAAAAGAAAAGAGTGAAAATAAGAGAGATAAAGCGAGTCAGGGGAACATTTATCAGCGGCTTACTTCCCTAACCTACAAAGTTTTTTTCTTTTATTTCATGGCATGCTATTTAGTACATCAGTACCATATCACCCTAGTATTTTGCTCAACCTTTACAGATGTAGGCTAATACTAATATAAGGTTTATTCCAACATATTTTATATAATATGGTCTCGAATGAGATTATTCTAAAAGAAGTGCTTCCATGACTGTGTGTGCGCGCGCGCACTGTAAACATGTATGCGTGTCTGTCTGCGTTCATAGCATATCATGTCACATACACGTGCTGTGTCCGGACATGCATGGAAATATGCCTTCGGTATCTCTGACATCTGATGACATTCACGATCTTGATAACATTACTTTGCCTGACCTCGTCAAGAGAACCGCCTCAGTCCCTTTCATCTCCACACACGCTTGATCTTTATTTTCGTTTTCATTGTTAACTAGTAAGCTAGCAAGATAATGTCTAAATTCATTACCTCCATAGAGGGTGTCCACCCTCTTCACACACAGGCCGCCAACCTGTTGCAAGCAGAAGGTAGCAAGTCTTGGCACGACGCCAAAGTCCTTGTTGCCTTGACTCTGGTATAATCATCTGGAGGCTGTCGTCACGATCACGAACCTAACGGGTGATACATAGTATTAAATGAACCAACAATTTCTTTCCTGTAATTTATTTTTACCTGCGACCGGCGCATGACCCAGTTGCGGCCATATATTAAGTGCACACTCGTGTATTATGACAACATAACAAAGTAGTAACATTAAGAAGCGGGCTGTTGCTCAGACCACCCAGATCACCACCAAAATGAATTTTGACGAAGTGGTGCAGGCCATCAAGCCATTTGGAAGATACCAGCAGCGAAATTACTTGTTGACATGTCTTCTGGGAATACCTGCATCAATTCACACCATGGTGACTGTGTTTATACTCGCCACACCTGAGCACAGGTAGGGGACGTCTCTAGCATCTGTATCTGCAAAGTAACCGTTTGGTGTCTTACCTTGTGGACAAACTTTGTTTTCTGGAAAACAAATCTTTTTAAACCGTGGCAGCAAAACAACATAAAACAAAACACTAAAGCAAAGCAAATAAAAATAATGGGATAAAGAAGAGAGTCTATAAGCTTCAAATTAAAAAAAATTGCTGTCTGACGTGGGTAACAGCTAAACTGTCACAATCTGTTCCAGTCTTTACTCTGTATTAACCTGTACTAACTCATCCTTGGTACTGAATATAAAAGTGCATAAGAGTACATAGACCGAAATAATTTAGCAGCGAACCTTCCTGAACTTTGCATGAAGCAGTGGGATCCCTCGCCAATCTCACCTCAGGTCATTTCTAACCCTGATTTTTACTTTCTGCCACGAAAACTCTGTTTCAAGACAGAAAATAATCGACAATAGATTATTTGTTATTGTCTCATTTTCATCAAATTTTCCACTGTTACCATTTCCGTTATATCCACTGTTATTTATCTGCCGTCTAATTCGCCACTGCTATGTTCAAAACTTGTGGGATTTCAAGAGCTTTATTGCTGGTCATCACTGAGCTGGTTTCAGGAGTTGTAAAATATTTCTAGTCGAGTTACCTGTGTTTTTTTAAGAGACTCTTGAAGCAAACGACTATAATAAAATATCTGTGTCGATATTTTCACGAAGACGAAGGACATGCAGAGAGCTGTAAATAACACCTGTATAGGAAGAGACATTTGCAGGTGACAAAATGTGACTTTAAAATAAATATCTTGTTGGATATTTACGTGTTTACAGATATTTATATTACAAATACAGTTTAAAGCAGGAAGAATTAAGCCCTTCATGCAAGTACAAACCCTCATACAAAATTACATTCAACGTCCCTTAAAGCTTGGGGGTAAAGGACAAGCAAAACATCACACAAATATTGAAGGTATAGGGAGGACAAACATCCTCTAAAAATTACACACAAGTTGGAGAAATAAGCAGGAAAAACATATCCATGCACACCCACAGACAGTGAACACAGAGGCACAATAATCTTGCCGTATAAGAGATTGAAATAGAGGGAGCCAGGGATAGATGGGAGGACGAACACATGAACTAAAAGAAAAAAAAAGAATGAATGAAAGAGAGAAAGAAAGAAAAGTAAGAAAATGTAAAGACACAGTTTTCATTTTAATTTTGTGTGAGAAGATGCTCGATTCCTGGCTTGGACAATGACACCTGGCAAAGCCAGGGCCCGGAACACGACGAACTGGTGAGACAGATGATACCCTTTGACACCAGACCAAGTCCTCATCAATGTACACTCTTCAAGTACCGCTCACTTCAGACTCCTGATGATGTGCGCAACGACACAGCCAAGTGTTCACAGTGGGTCTACAACAAGGAGGTCTTCGATCTTACAGTCATTTCGGAGGTGATTTTATGTCTTCCTGCATTTAGTCAGAAGAAAGGAAAATATTAGTTCACGTTATTGAAAGTAAATCCTTCTTCTAATTTACACCTTTCTATTTCTTTCGTTTATAAAGTTGGTACTTTCTGTATTTTTTTATTCAATATTTAGTTAATTCAGATAATCAGCTTTGAACCACTTAAAGTTAATTAACACATCCATATTAAGTTAAATTTTGTCACTAACTTTTAAAGCCTTACCGTGTGATGATGGAACTTACTTAATGCTTTTTTCATGTGATGGACAGCTCAATCTCGTGTGTGAAGATAAGAACCTGGTAACACTGGCCAATTCCATCCTGATGGGTGGTCTCTTTTGCGGTTCTATTATTCTTGGAACTCTGTCAGATCTGTGAGTAACCTTTAGTTTTCTCACCTTTGTCCCTTTGCCCCTGTAACTCAGTTAAATAAGTAAACAGTGCATAGCTAAAACAGATGCCATCCTCATTAACCTTAGAAGCATTCACTTTTCATTTCACGAGAGACCAAAGGAAGCCTGATGGTCATTTTTCGAATTGGTAAAATGAGAAAGACTAACTAGATATGAAGGCCATTTCAAGGTAAAGGTTTGTTAAGTGCCTGGAGTCGAATTGTCATGTAAATAAGACATAATCTCTTGAGAACATCAGGTCTTGAAATCAATTGCATCAAGGATTCTAAATTTTGCATAAAAGCCTCGAGAGGTCTCCCAACACAACAAACTTTACCTGAATGCTTTAAGACCATTTCCCAGCGATGACGAGCATGGTTGCTGATGCCCGCTAGCTGTTGTCCTCAGCATCGGACGAAAGAAGACGATGTTGATTGGCATCGCTGGTCAGTTCTGCGTGGCGCTGGCCACTGGCTTCATCTCCAACTACATCGCCTTTATCGTCCTGCGTTTCCTGACCACACTGTTCGGAATAGGTTTCTACCTGGCTGCCTTTGTTGCAGGTAATTTGTCTGGAAAAGTTGAGTAATTATGTAATTTTTAGTCAATCAATACATTATGTATGCATGTATAATGATCGCTGTTATGCAATACTTGTTGTATGATGACCATGATACTTTATTTTTATTTGCAAGAATCTTCAACAATACAAATATATTGGTCAATTCCTATCTCTCACAAGTGCACATGCGCATTATTTTTGGAGATTGTCATGTCTGTCTGTATTCATGTGATATCTGTAAACAGCTTTGGAGCTAGTGGGGCCAGACAAGCGGGTTCTTGCCGGTGTCCTCATCGGTTTATTTTGGTGTGTGGGTCTCTTCCTCATCCTGCTGCTGGCCTACCTTCTGCCCAACTGGCATCACCTGCAGATCGCTGTGTCCTGCGTCAACCTGCTCTTCTTCCCCTACTACTGGTGGGTTGTACTATTCAGATTTTGATAATGCAAATTTTAAGTTTGTTTACCGGCCAGCAGTCGATATTCTCACATGAAAATCTCAAATGAACTTAAATTTAAGATTTTATTAGATAGCCTAAACACTACACACATTCTTAACAATAACTTTGCCTTGACCTATCTTCTTTAATTTGAGGTGTTTTACCACCCAGGCTGATCCCCGAGTCGCCCCGATGGTTGGTGTCACGTGGTCGCATCCAGGAAGCGTCGGCCATTGTGCGTCACGCGGCCTCGTCAACAAAGCTGACGTGTCTGAGAAGGTCCTCAGCCTCCAGGACCTGCAGAACGACGGTCCTCAGGAGAAATTCTGGCACATGTTTGGCAGTCCTCGCCTGCTGCTTCGGTGTCTGATAATTTTCATAAACTGGTGAGCAGCCTTGTCTTCTGCTTTCTGCTCTTTTTAATTTTGTGTTTTGCTGGTTTTTTTTCATTGCTCCTGCTTTCCTCGTCTTGTTTTTATTTGTGTTTTTCTTCTTCTTAGCTCTGAGTGGGTTTGGTTTTAAATTCTGTGAATTTTTTTGTTCTTAGCATGACTGTAACACTCTAGAAATGCTAATTGTAGGGGAGGGACTTGTCGATATCAGATTTTTGTTGCAAACAATGAGGTGAGGGTCATGTCCACAGGTGTGTGGTCAGTATGGTGTACTACGGCCTCGGTCTGAACGTGGGCAACCTGTCAGGTGGTCTGTACCTCAACTTCATGTACGCCAGCATCGCCGAGACCTTGTCGTGTGCGCTGTGTGTCGCGCTGCTGAACCGCTTGGGTAGACGGGTGCTGCACTGCCTGACCATGCTGCTGGGTGGTGTGGCCTGTGTGGCCATCGTCTTCCCCGTTCTCTATGGAACTGACAGTAAAGTCTCTTTGATTCTCGTATGGAATCTCCAAGTGTGCCCTTCCCCACAAATTGGGTTTTTGTAGTACTGCCGTACCAATTTTATTGGTTACTTTTAGCATGGCCATGAGGGTTCATGTAAATTCCATTGAAATATGTAGTGTATTGAGACCAGTCCTGTACATTTGTCATGCATGTTATTGTGTATATTGATTAGTTGAGCCCAAGCTATTTAAGTTGCTTCCAAACCCTATCCTTGCTTGTGAATGTGATCTGAAATATGTTGTTCAGGTCTCAGCTGGTTGACCATCACATTGTCCATGGTCGGCAAGTTCAGTGTGTCGGCTGCTTTCACAGTCATCTACATCTTCTCGGCAGAGCTTTTCCCGACAATAGTTCGAAACTCGGCAGTGGGGCCAGCTCTTTCTCCGCACGAATCGGGGGCATTGTCTCTCCTTACATCGCTGACATAGTGTGTTGTAACAGTTTTTAATACCATACTAGTTACATAATCACAATAATGAGATACGGAGTGTTGTTTAAAAATTTAAAGCGAAAATGAATGACGGGTACTGTCAGAAATAAACAGTTTGTGAATTCAGTCAGTATGGTTTGTAAAATAAATACCAAAATGACACAAAGGACCACCAGCAAATCGGTCAAAATTTCAGCGACACGAAAGGAAAAATGTTTAAACTAGCATTTAAAGCATCATACTCGGATATGAAGACCTACTTAAGCATTTGTTCCCCCTTGCTGTGCTTTTATTACATAAACATATGAATTAATGTAAATGTAAGAAATAATTTGCGAGGGCTCATACATTGTCGGCAGAGTTCCTTTGTACGCAGCGACTTCGGCATCGCTCTTCCCTATGGAATATTCGGGGTCCTGGCCATCGCCGCTGGTCTGGCCTCGCTATGGCTACCGGAAACTCTCAACAAAACACTACCAGAGACCATCGACGAAGCCAGAAATTTCGGAAGGTTTGTTCTCAGTGTCTTTTACCTTGCATTTCCTGAAATAATGGTGTTGGTGGTGGTGATGATGATCAGAACTTTGTGCCGATGGTCAAGTCCTTGTCGAGATCTCATTTGAGCGGCCATGTTATTAACTATACTTGTGAATTTTCAGAGACAAGACAAGCAAGGAATCGTGCAAACAGAAAGATATCAATTCCAACGAACCTAAGGCTGAAGAAATGAAGGAAGTGTGGACCAGATTCTAGACAAACACTGTACATTAGACTTGCTGGTCAGTGCCACCATCTTACTTTAGCTGTGTTCTGTCTGTGACAGAGAAACAATGTCTCATGCTGGAGTCTCTATTATTTAAACATCGTTGTTGATGTTAAAAATATTCTACGGTAATAAGCAGATGACAAGATGTCGCCGAAGTTTTCGTGCGAATGTCTCCATTATCTGAACACTATTTCTTTTTTTTTTTTTACCTGGCAGCAAAGGAGTTTGGTGCCTAGTAATGGACTATATGTGTAATTTGCAATAAAGCACACCTCCTTTAATTAACATATTTTTACCGCAATACATTTCCTAGGTTAGATAAGGTTTTGCTCAACATATACAGATGTAAGCTAATACCAATATAAGGTTTATGTTAACAGATTTTGTTAATGTTCTCCAATGAATTTTTTCTAAACTGAATGCTTGTGTGTGTGTCCGCACTTGCCGTTGATAGTGTGCATGTATTATGTCTGTATATCTTTCTGTGTGTGTATATATATATATGTCGTTTGCATACATGAATGTAATGTGGCAAATCTGGAGAGCATACAGACACACAGACCAACCAACACATCCGACTCATTCCAGACGTCCGTGACATGAAAGGGAGATAACAAGCGTGACAGTGAAGTTGTCTCGCCTTGTGATGCCTCAGACAAGAAGCCAAGCTCACGAATTAATTGATAGAGTTGTCAGTCATGGGAGAAGGTCTCGAATATCAGAGGGTGCAAAGGTCAAATTAACAGCCGACATGTCATAACCCTGAAACCTTCTAAGGACATTGCTTGCTAACAAGATGTCGCGCACCTGAACATGTGACCTGTGTGGTGATGATACCGGGCGACACCAGGTACAAATTAGGACACATCTTTATGCATCACTCATATGCGTGAAAGAGTTTACAAATCAGCACCCAGACAATTTTTTTTAGAGAGAGGAGGAGGAAAAAGAGTAGGGGAGGGGAGGGATGTACTACTTATATTTAATTCATGTAGTAAGCAGCTGCCGGTCTGATGAATGTACAGTGTTTTAAGATGGGGCCTTTACTAAACATACAAACTCATACTGGGAGAAGAAATAATCATATTAGAATCCATTATGCGAGAAACACAGCAGCAACGAAGAAGATAAACTGAATGACAGACAAACGAAGCAGACACATATTAACCAGTGCATTGTATCTTCCGTATTTTTATTACTGTAGTCATGTTATGATCGTAGTTATCTTACCAGTGAGAGCGAAAATTTGACAGATGAACAGAGCTAGGCATTCAGACCAAATTTCTTGTCATGAAAAGTACGCAGGAAACGACAGAAAGAAACCCAGAGGATCTTTATCATAACCTTTACTTTGCTCTGATTTAATACAATATACAATATTAATACAATATACATTAATTTGTATTAGCACTTTGAATAGACAGTATCACTTTGACAGGCCACAAAAGGCACAAGAGTGCCCTTCCTTCTTTCCTTCTTTCCTTCACAAATCCAGTGGCTGTAGGATTTCAGGTCAGTAGGTTTCCGTATTTAGACCTTGAGGCTGCCCTGCTCCGTGGTCGTCCTTCCAGTTTTCCTACAACACATTCACATGGAGCAAATCGTTAGATGAGCAACACTGAAAGACATTCCAGAAGGACAGATACAACAATAGATCTTTATAACGATTAAGAATACAAAATAGCATGGTTGAGGGCAGGGGATGGAGTAACTATAAAACTTACCTTCCAAAATTATTGGCATCTTCAACAGTTTCCGGTAAATCTTGGAGGTACGTCTCTGGTAGCCATAGGGAGGCCAGACCAGCCAGGATGGACAGTCCTCCGAAAATGAGTGACGGCAGCGCTTTTCCAAAATTACCTCCAACGTAAAAAACCTGAAAAAGAAACTTTTAAATTATAAAAAAAAAAAAAAAATTATGAGTCAAGACTGCAGTTATTGCAATATCCACATAGTTCTTGCTATTTGCATTCTTCTTGGCGAACATTATGAACTCGTATAGTGAAGACAAGTGTTACCAAGGATGTGATATAAGGAGAAGCAATTCCTCCAAAACGAGCGTTCAGGGAGCTCACTCCCATGCCCGAGTTTCGAACCGATGTTGGGAGGAGTTCGGCAGTGAAGACATAAATGATGGAGAAAGCAGCAGAGATGCCAAACCTCCCGACCATAGACAAAACTGTGGCCGTCCACATTGTGTCTGCAAATTTTCGTATAGGACAAATACATTTCTTTGTTTTCCCAACATAAGTCATCGTAACTTGTAGCAATAACAGAAAACAATAACACTTTAAAGCAATGATAATAGTAGTACATTACATTTCGAAAGAAATTGTCTCATTTTCTATTAATTCAGAGTGTTTGTAAAGTTTACACGCAGGCACTGCAGATGTGTACAAAATGTAAACAACAGCCAATCACAAAAACGCATTCTGCCATGAGATCGCATAATAATAATAATAATAATAATAATAATAATAATAATAATAATAATAATAATAATAATAATAATAATAATAATAATAATAATAATAATAATAATAATATAATAATAATAATAATAATGTAAAGAGCACACACTCCTAAGGAACAAAACAACAGCATACGAGGGACAGGAAAACAAACAAATAGCGTATCTTTGGCTGTCTGAACCCTCGTCGGTTACCTTGGTTACCGTACAGGACAGGGAAGATGATGGCCAGGCAGGCAGTGCCCGCTAGCAGCATGGTGACGCAGTGCAGCAGGCGGCGGCCCGTGCGGCCCAGCAGCACGAGGCAGAAGACGTCGGCCAGCAACTCCGCCATGGCGGCGAACAGGAAGTTGAGGTGAAGGTCGCCAGAAAGACTACCCACGTTCAGGCCCAGGCCGTAGTACACGCCGCTGATGACGCCCCTGACAGGAGAGATTTTTTTTTTACCAGTCTTATTTTATTACATTTTCTTCTTCTTTAACTCCTGCTCTTTATTCTTTCCCCTTAACACGAAAGCATCATGGGACACATTCCAATCGCGCATTTGCACGAGACTTGCGACAGGTCAGGCCTACCAGTTGAAGAAGATGATGAGGCAGCGGAGCATCAGTCGTGGGTAGGCGAACAGCTGGCAGACGTTGAGCTGAGGACCGTCGTTCTGCAGGTCTTGCAGGCTGAGGACATTCTCAGACACGACGACTTTGTTGACGAGGGCCGCGTGACGCACGATGACCGACGCTTCCTGTCTGCGACCACGTGACACCAGCCATCGGGGCGACTCGGGGATGAACCTGCAAAGATTTCCCTTTTTGCTCGTTTAGCAGGTGGTTGGCTCTTTGTCTTTTTCTTCCACTGCATCTCTTTAGTCACTTAACTTGAGCAAGTACAGGGTCCAGAGGGGAAGGAGACAGGAATATTTTTTGCGCATCATTCTTAAGGGTGTCTTTCATAATGGAAGGAACTAGCGACCATTACACAAAAACGGAGAAACACAAATGTGCAGAGAAAGATGAGATGTGTGGGCTACCACCTTGATATCGACAGGTATTCAGACTCCAAGCAGCGACAATATATTTAATTCGGGTATTAAACAAATTTGAAGATTGTTTCTTCTCGCGATCATGACAAAAATAATTTTAAAAAATATTTCTCACTAAACAGACATTTTTTTTCCAAAGACATTCGTCCCTTATTAAACAATAAATATGAGCTCAAAAACTCAGTTTGTAAATAAATTATTCACAAAATAAATGAATAAAGCTACACCAAAAAATTCGCTTAAATGTTTAAAGTGTTTCTATTTTTCGCTTCATGCGAAATCTTTCCCTTCCATCAGAAAAAAAACCCCATGACAAGTTATTGGAATGATTCCTTAGAAAAAAAAACTGATTTACCACATGATCGGAATACAAAGAATATTCATGCACGATGCTGCTAGCTGTAGGTGGCACCAGTTTCTAAAGAAGTAGGCGAGGAGCAGTGTGAAGAATAACCCAATCGTCCAGAACATCCCCATCGCGATGCCTGACACAGTGCGATACTGGGGTCCAACAAGTTCCAGACCTGTAACACATAGTGCAAGTTCACATTTATATTCCCTCAAATTGTTCATTGAATTAGTCGTAAACAGTTGCATTGGTGAGAATCAGTATCTACATTGCTAATACAAATGTTCCTGGATGACTAGACAGTGATATGAAACTTAATTAATGATTTACCTTTTGATTGTGTCTGACAACTGTATATCTGAAGCTTGAGCTTAGACTTCTCATAAAGTATTGACAGGGCATGAGTCGTGAAGTAGTGTAAGACTGATCTTTACTAACCTGCGACGAAGGCAGCTAGATAACTACCTATCACGAAGAAGGTCGTGAAGAAGCGACAGATGACAAAAACGACGAAATTGTAGACGAAAGATGTAGCCAAAGTCACACCAATCTGCCCCACAAGACAGATCACTACTATCTTTTTCCTCCCAATGCTAAAAGAAAGAAATAAACAAATATAATCAATCTCCATCACTCCCCTCCCACCCTCTTTCTTCCTTCTCCCAGGTATATTCAGAGAAAAAGTCTCCTCTAGATAACCGATGATTCAAACACTTAGAAGATCAGCCAATGAAAATAAGGTTCCTCACTGAGATTGTTCCTACTCTGTCATCGTCTTCACTACTTACAAGTCTGCAACTGTTCCGAGGACAAGGGAGCCACAAAGAAATCCGCCCATCAAAACTGAGTTGGCCATCGCCACGAATGGTGTGTCGGTGCAGACGATGTTGAGCTGAAGAACAATGAAGAGAAGGTGTCACTAGCTGATGTTTGTGGTTTCATCAGCAGATAACGTGCAGCGTATATTTCATAACCGAAAAACATTTCAGCATTTTTGTCTCTATTTTTATCTCTTTGCATAATTAAAGCGTTGTTATTTATTATTTATTTTATGAGCTTAGCTTACATTATTTTTACATTATTCGAAAAAGGACAGTGTGCACATAAATAAAGATATACTCTCGACTACCATCTCTTCACACACAGGTCCCTTTGGCAAGGGACTTCAATGTGTTCACCTCTGAAGTGAGGGTAGCCTCAAAGGTCTCCTTGCTGTACACCCATCTCGAGCATTCCACCGTGTCGTTGGACAGGTGCGGGAAATCCGGGTGTGAATACCGGCGCACGAGACACCTGGACCAGGTGTTCGAGGTAAGATCAGTAGGTATCACCTGACTGACCACTTGATCATGTTCAGGGCCCTGGCTTTCCCATGTGTCATTGTCCAGACCAGGAACAGCGCACCTGTTGGGTTGGAAATGATGAGAGTCGTGTTTAGTCCTGTCTGGTGCAGAATCATCGTCATGCTTCGTCGTTTGATATGTAATGCCTGTGTGTTACGTGAGACGCAAACAGCTCGGGTGTATTACCTATGGTGTGGGACGGCCATAATGAAGACCGTTGCCATGATATGAATGGTACCGGGTATTGCGAGAAGACAAAGAAGACAACACACGCGTTTCTGGAAAGGACCAAACGGGTTGACCTCTTGCACCACATCGTCAAACCGCATGGCAACGAGGTCACTTGAAGTCCACAAGGCACCTGAAACACACATCATAGTGTATCAGTATGGACGGGATCACGATGTGTGTTACGGTCATCTAAAGCTAAAATAATAAAATGAAGCCTAGTCCATACGATGGGATTTAGTGAAATGTTTACCTACTGTTAAACCAAAAATCCACACTAACTTCTGTAATATCAGGAGGTACCGGCACACAAGCGTTCCCGCTGGTGGAAAGCGGGCGAGCACACAAAGATCGCTCGTTATTATTTTGAAATAATTTATGGACTAATTTGAAGGTACGGAGTTGACAAAGGAATAATAACAAAGACATTAAAACACTAACTAGCAAATATCGTCTTTCCATTGCGGCTGTTGATGGCGACTTATTTCGAAATATCCAACTACCTGGGGTGAGGGTCTTGATATTCGGTACTTACGTGAGCCTGCAGCACTGCCTTGGAATGAACAAACACCGACCGTTGCTTTTTAAAATGCGAATGTTAATTATGCAATCAGAGTTCGCACATTTGTGCCTGAAATTTCGAGCATGACATCGACGCCATTAGCTACCCTTCCCTCCTCTTCTTCCCCTCTCATCTAGGAAAAAAAGGTCGGTTTTTGTAATTTCTTTCACGCTTTTTTTTTGATGCATTCAAAGGTGTCATAATTTCTACCTGGTGTCATCAACCATCAAAGTCTGTTGAAGCGTTTGACATCTTGCAAAGAAGCAGCGTCCTTCCAGTCCGTTGTTCCCCCCAAAAAAAATTCTTTTGGACTTTGTAATTTAGAAATGATGATCTCTCGGCTGCTAATTTGACCTTTGAGCTCTGATATTCGTGACTGCACATCTCTCATCAAGACTGAGAAACAAAAATTAGCTAAAGTCACGTACCTGATTGTGAGAACAGAGGAAATGGGGATGAACATCTTACAGACACTTTTTAAAATAATGAAATGGGATGTAAGGTACATTAAACGACAAGGAATTTTGTTCTTTGTAATGTCATTTGACTTTATTTGGTCTTGTAGAAACATTTATGGACGATTATTGAGAAGGAAGACGGTTTCAGCCGTTTGACTCGGGTCTATGTCCTCCTATGCACTTTCATATTCTTCCACTGGAGCAGAATAAAGGATAAACTACTAAGTGTAATACTAAGACAGACTGTGACCATTTAAGTTGCTGTCATTACATACGACTGCAAATAAAATTTGAAGATCAGAAATTGTCTTCTTTATCCTATTGTTTCATTTCTGTTTTATTTTGCTTTGCTTTAGTGTTTTGTTTCATGTTGTTTTACTGCCTCGGTTTAAGAAGATCAAAACTTTGTTTTCCATGAAACAAAAGTTGTCCACAAAGTAAGATTTCATGCAACAAACGGTTTCAACAATCAAGAATGAGCGTCTACACACTGCTTTATACCGCAGTCGACTGTGGCCAGCGGTTCTCTTCCCAGACGGCTCATCGTAATGTCTTCCGAGATGCGGCCATTGTCCGTGTGGTGGACGGGTCCTACCCAGGGTAGTTTGCATATCGTCTAAACAGAGGAAGCATGCTGACAGGTTCTCGGCATTTAATACTGTCTGTCAGGACATATCTAGAATTTGACTACTGTAAAAATGTTGTTGTCTTCTTCTGTCTGGTACAATATGTATTACGTTGTCCATGATTCACTTCTATCCAGCTTGGGATTGTTCCACACACGAGTGGTTCAACGGGGGAATGTTGTAGCTGCCTTTTCAATCCTCTCAAGCATTTTCGTGATTTATGATTAAAAATATCAAATTAAATTCTATTACAGTAACTGCTCAGATTCCCGTCGTCATACAGCTTGCAGTGAGGGGAGAAGTTTTAGAGGAGGTTGTAGATGATAGTCGATGACCAGTCATGACAGCCTTAAAGTACATTATAGAAGTGTGTCACAGAGGGTGACATAACACAGATCTCACGTTTCATACTTTTCAGAAAAATTAAGTGAGGACTGTTGAAGTCATCTCAAGTGGAAATTTCTTACGGTCCTGCATCTGAATTTTTCGAACATGTCATCGCGGGTCATAGGGCAACTTCCTTGTCTGTCCCTGTGTCCAACACCTAATTGCATGTCGAGACTTGTACGTGATGTATATAAAGACAACTTGCTTAACATCATTTTCACATGTGTGCATTGAATAAAGCGAGTTTGTAAAGGAGTACATTAGTGTCTGTAGTCTTCCCGTAGTCACTTCAGGTCGTGGACGAGAGTCTGATAATTGAGAGAGGTAACTTTGTTAGTTCTGTAGTTTTCCTCTGAGTTTATCTTTTTATAATGTTCATTATACAATAACCCATAGTTTTTTTGATAAATGATTTTAAAAGAAGTAGTGTCCGATGTTTTTGCGAATTGTCATTCCCTATAGTTATTTTCAGTCGTTATCGAGTGTGTATTTGTAAAGAAGTAAACAAAACGAAAATCAACTCTTTAATTCATAAAGTCTTAAACTGGGGAAGACGCCTGCGTCCACATGTTGGTCAAGAGGATCAAGAATGTTGGCTACACCACTGTAGTCTTAATGCCTTCAATGGCTGCTCGAAAATGGCCTCGTCCAATAAGTATTTATACAAAAAAGGATTTGAAAAAAAACTTTTGATAATGCATATCTGAGGTTGAAAAATATATGCATATGTATGTGCGCGCGTGTGTAAAAAAGATTGTTTACTTTGTTTACTCTTCTGTACGCTTACAGCGATCTCTGGGCTCAGTTCGTGTGTTTGATATTTTTAACGTTTGTGTTGTTTTAAATTTAATAAAAAGTATAAAATACTAGATATGATTTACTTTCTCCTTCAAAAAATAAGCTGTCATGAACAGAATAATGAGTTAATACTCAAAAGCCTTGTTATGAAATTGTGGCTATGCATCCAATGATTATGATAGTTCTGTTTGCAGTTGGCCTGCAGGAATTGGCAACATGCATTTCGACGAAGTTGTAGAAGCAATCAACCCTTTCGGTCCTTACCAGAAGCGAGTATATTATCTCATTTGCTTCCTCACCATACCTGCTGCTCTTCACACCATGGGAGCTGTCTTCTTTCTAGGCATACCAGAGCACAGGTAGCAAAGTGACCTTTAGCCCCGATTATCTGGACACAATGGTGCTAAAGACTTGTTCTTTGTGTTCTTACCCTTAAAAGATGTTGTTGTCCAGTGGTATGCAAAACCAGGGAACCCATCTGCTTTGGAGAAATCAGTCAACATCTGCGAATGGTTCTATGAACTTTGAAAAAATTTGTTACCTTTTGCGTATGAATCTTTTTCTTTCTCCAAATAGATACATTTTGTTATATGATAATTTGAGATACGCATCGTCTGCAACAGGTGTTGGGACTAGAGAGTTCTAGGGAGGTCATGATCCTGGACAGGCCTCACAGATGTAGAGCTAGCGGTGGAAAGGCTGTTGCCATTAAGCTTTATTATTGTATTCTTCAGAATTCGGTCTTTGTGACGATTTTCGATATTGTCATATTGAACACCGACCGTGCCGCGCCCAACAGGTGCGCTGTTCCAGGTGCAGATAACGACACGTGGGAGAGCCAAGGACCCGAACATGACGACGTGGTGAGGAGGACAGTACCTGTTGACCCCGCCACTGGCACGTGGTCCCAGTGCCTCGTGTACAAACATCAGTCACTGCAGGACCTGGCAAACCTGGCCAACGACACGGTCGAGTGCTCACGATGGGTCTACAGCAAGGAATACTTTGAGCTCACATTCATTTCTGAGGTAAGATCACGGATTTGTTTCAAGGTGAATTCGCCATCCAGGTGAGGATTCTAACACCTCACTCTGCTGAGACTATAAAGGGACATAACTTTTACTTTTTTTTAAAACAAAGTAATTATTGCTTGTATGCTTGGGTGTAAATGTACCATAAGGAACAAAAAAACAAAACAAAAACAAACAAACAAACAAAAAAAAAAAAAAAAAAAAACAAAAAAACAAAACAAACAAAAGCCAGAAACAAAATAAAAACAATAACAAACAAACAAACAAAACAATAAGAAGCACCAAAAAACCCCCAAAGTTTAGTTTCGATGCATATTTTTCTTTTACGGTGATATAAAATCTCTTACAGTTCATTTATTAATATTCTTATTAAGTGTTCTTTGAGATTAAATCGCAGAAAAATAGTTTCTAAATAAGTTTGCAGGTCCCTCATCTGAAGAAAAGAATAAGAATTTTAATTTTTGCATTATAACGTTTCATTTGCTAAAAGAGTGTCAATTTTCGAATTTCAGATGAAGCAAAATCTAATATGAGAAAATGTGCATTGTAATATTTGCATTCTACTTTTTTAAAATTTTCATTTCAGCTGAACATCGTCTGCAAAGATAAATTCCTCCTACCACTAGCAAACACCATTTATATGAGTGGATTTCTGGGTGGATCATTAATTCTAGGAACTCTGGCAGACATGTAAAGTATTATACAAGTTTTCTTACTGAGAAATACCATCTGACTGGAACATGTTTTCTTCGCTTCTTTCTCTTTCAGAACGCACCTTGCGTATGAATTTATTCTCTAACATCTTAAAATGTATTATGTATTTAAAATTCAAGTACGATTTGACCGTTAGCGTTGATATACGAAACCGTAGTCATGAAGCACACCTATCTAGTCTATTGTCCCTACCCTGGATGACTAGATTTTCTAGCTCCGTATTCATGGTAGGCCTAAATAAAATAGTTTTACCAGTCAGCATTTTATCGAAGGTGTTCTTTTCCGATAACTTCGTCCACCCGGGGTAAATATGATAGAGATCGTACTGGATTTAGTTTAGCAAAAGCAAGCACAGAATTTCTCTAGACCATCATATACATCCCGTGAACATACATTTGTACTGAGCAGTTTATATTTATATATCTGTACAGAATAGGAAGGAAGAAAACTCTCGTGGTCTGTGTCCTGGGTCACATCGCAGTGGTCTTTGCCACGGCTTTCGTCAGAAACTATGTCGCCTTTGTCATCCTTCGATTTTTTGTCGCATTCTTTGGAATTGGAAAGTTTCTGACATCTTTTGTTATCTGTAAGTGTGTGTGATAAATATAAATGTGTCTTTCTTCTCTCTCTCTCTCTGTGCTTGCATGAGACACCTGGAGCCAGGTGTACAATACATAGCTAAGTATCAGATGCTCACTGAGCGTCTAACGCAGATAAAGATTATCTTAAAGAATAAGCTAATGTCCCTCTGTATAATTCACATATGATGCACACAATATTCCTGTGTGAATTAATGCTGGAATGAAGAAAGCATGCAAGAGACGTTTGAACATCAATGTAGTTCCCTGTCACTTGTTTGGAATTCAATGATACGTCAACAAGGTTAGTCAATGGACAAATATTTATGACCATGATATGTGAATGAAATAACATTTTCATGATGATGCAATAAAACGTTGATGATAACAATTAGTGAGCACTGTGTACTCCAGGCATGGAGCTCGTGGGACCTACCCACCGGACTCTCGCTGGCATCGTCATCGAGATTTTCTGGGCAGTGGGCCTCTTCATTGTCGTCCTCTTGGCATACTTCTTCCGGCAATGGAACCACCTACAGCTGGCTGTGTCAGCTGTCAATGTGATATGCCTACCTATCGTCATGCAAGTAAAACGCAATTATTTGATGAAGAAATTGACTACCTTTGTATTTTCTTTATTCTTCTCGTTTCGATTAATGGAATCTTTGACCAACAGGTCTGTTGAGGCTGCAAACTCAAATATTTGTTTTAATTATTTAAAATTATGTGATCTGTCCTTTAATGCACTTTGCTAACTGTTGATGATTCTTGAAAGTTTAAGTGAACCTAAAAAGAATGATCAATTATCTGTCCTCGAAAGACTCCGGATTTTGCGATTTTGGACAAAAGAAAAAGATTGCACGAAATCGTCATTTGGGATTTTCTACATGAAAACAACATATATTAAAATTGAAGTATATCAGATTTATAATTAAAATATCATTGATGTGCTTTTCAAATGCAGGTTTATCCCCGAGTCGACACGCTGGCTGTTGTCACGTGGTCACAGACAGGAAGCGTCCGCCATTGTGCGTCACGCGGCCCTCGTCAACAAAGTCGTCGTGTCTGAGAAGGTCCTCAGCCTGCAAGACCTGCAGAACGACGGTCCAGGTGGGAAGTTCTGGCTACTGTTCACCCACCCGCGTCTGCTAGTCCGCTGCCTCATCGTCTTCTTCAACTGGTAGGTGTGCGAAAAATTTAAACGGATCACGATGACAGTCCTGCCGGTTGGCAATGATGAGGACGTCCATTTATGATTGGTCGTTGATATTTTTGAAGATGGCTGATAACGGATGATGGGTGTTGAAAAAGATGGCGATTGTTTGTTAACGAAGGGAATAATTCTGCTGGGCCATTGATGCTGCTGTTGCTGATGATGCTGCTGCTGCAGCTGCTGCTGATGGTGATGATAAGAAGTCGTCTTTCTCCCAGGTTCGTCGTAACAGGTGTTTACTATGGCTTGGGACTGAACGTGGGCAGTCTGTCAGGTGACATCTACCTCAACTTCCTGTACGCCAGCATCGCCGAGACCTTGTCCTACGTGTTGTGTCTGGTGCTGCTCAACCGCATCGGACGACGGACGCTGCACTGCTTCACCATGCTGCTGGGCGGCATCTCGTGTGTGGCCATCATCCTACCCGTCGTCTTCGGCGACCAGAGTACATACAGCACCCATCTCTAATGGATAATAATAGCATTTTAAGACCAAATACAGCACCGATCTCTGACGGACAATTAGAAAAATACACTTTACAACAAATGTTTAGTCGATTGTTCTCAAGCACGTGTTTGAGATAACATTGATAACTTATTATTTGGTGTGTGATTCAATTTACATTGATAATTTAAATTTAATAAAATTATTTCTTTAAGTGAATAACTATTATTCCTTAAAGAAATCTTTCGTTTTCTACCTGCAGACACAGCGTGGATAACCACTGCGCTCTCCATGGTCGGGAGGTTCGGAATCTCGGCTGCCTTCGCCATTATTTACGTGTACACCGCCGAGTTGTTCCCCACTTTTGTACGAAACTCCATCATGGGGGCCAGCTCTTTGAATGCTCGTTTGGGGTCCATTATTACACCTTACATAATCTCACTGGTAATGAGCGTAAAAACATATTTGAAAAACATTGCAGACTGCCTTATGTCCCTTTGAAAGCATGTTTTGAATTACAAGTCCGCCATTTTATCTTCTTTACCTCCTCACAGACCTATTAAATAACTTAAAATAATTAATTATCAAATCAATATTATAGATATTAAAAATAAAAACACTGCAGTCGAAAAAAATATTTAGTTTAATAATACGAACACCTGGTGTTTTTGTTTAATTCCAGAGTTATTATGTCAGTGGAAGCATCGGAGTAGCACTGCCTTCACTCATTTACGGAGGGCTGTCGATTGTGGCTGGCCTGGCGTCACTATGGTTACCAGAAACACATCTTCAGGATCTTCCAGAAACTATCGAGGACGCCAAGAAGTTTGGAAAGTATGATTTTCATCATAAGTATTCAAAAAGCTCCAGAGGCTATCAGATTTTAAAATTTTTTTATAATCTCTTAGGAGTCTTTGTAGGTTTCCATTTTATTCGAAGCTATATAAACTGTCATAGTTAGTAATTACCTTGTTCGTGACTTCTAAAGCAGTATTTTCTGATATAAAAAGTATTATGGAGGAGCTGTATCACATAAAAATACGACCTGCTTCAAAAAATATGAAATATACTGTTTACCTTACAACTTTATGTATTCTTTACAGAAAAAAGGACAAGAATTCGTATGAACTTCCGCAGACATTGGAATTTTCCGACGAGAGAGATATTTCCGCACACATTTAATTCATTAAATAACTGTGAAATTAAGTAGTGTACAAAATGCATTGTGTTCAAAAGAAACTTTGACCAGGCAAGACAAGTCATTATACATTTACAGTTATCATACTAGTCGAGAAATGTAATTATACAGTAATATTTTTCATACTAGTCGAGATTCCTATTTGTTGCTTTTTCGTCCTCTCAGAATTCGATGGAATTTACACACTCAACCTTCTGGTGAGAATTGGTTTTCTTTAGAGTTTTTAATTCCTTTGCAAATGATGTGCAGTTCTTATATCTACTTCTGACTTGTTACAGATAAAACGATTTGATTGTTTTGATTGCCTTGTATATGCATAAGTTTCCCAGAAGAACATTAGTGCCTCAATGTCATAAAAACCTGAATATTAGACGATAAAAACACAACCGAAAACACAACTGGTTTTGTTGTTTGAATTGTTTGAAAGGGTGAATGAGTTCTTACTTCCATTCTTATCCTGACCATCCCCTCTTCTAGCTTAACGAACAGCAGATTCCTAGATATGCAGGTAGGACACGGACAGCTAATAAATTAAAAAACAATAAAATATCGAATATCGAATGATAGACATAGAAACAGTTAAACATAGAAACTTTCTCACAGGAAAGATAAAAAGACTTTACACCTCCATGTGGGTTGCATCTTTTTTTATTTCTGTTACGGAACAAAAGTCAACAAACGAACAAACAAACAAACAAACAAACAAACAAACAAACAAACAAACAAACAAACAAACAAACAAATCAACAAAATAAATCCCAACAAAACCTCAAAGTCATACGACGTATGCAAATGTATAAATAAATGTTTTTCTTATTAAATTTGCATGCAGCAAAAAGCTTTTATCAAACATTCCCTCCTTTAGACTGTAAAAACCAACAGCTGACGACTTTTGCCATTAAATGTGTCCTTCCCCTTTTATTTAATTCTGTTTATCGTCAGATTAATCTAGTTTTATTTATAATATACATTATCATGTTTGTCTTGGTAACTGGTATAAATCATTAAAGTTCTTGCTTCTTTTGAGAAAGAATTCACAACATTTAAAAGATGTTACTATTCGTAACTCATCTTTAGCTCTGGCACAAACCATGAAGATGCATCTTTCTGTTATACAGATGGACAGATAATTACTTCATGCCGCATGGAAACAGTTTTTCTTTGTTTAACTGTCAGATTAATATCAATTAACTGGGCGTTAAAATATCTTTCTTGTCTGAGTATTCTGACGATGTATGTGCGAGTTCATAAGAGTTCTTGTCTTTTTTTCTGTAAAAGAGACGAATAGTGAAGAGAAAAGTGCATTTAATATTTAACACTTTTCAGATAATGTAGAAATAGATTATTGTGCTAAATACTTCTATAGTAAAAATTGTAAAGAGGAATAGAGTGATTTGTAAATTCAAAATTCCAATATTTGTAGGCCAGGTCCATTTGCACAGTAAAAAAGTGAAGAAGTTATTTCATTTGCTGTCAAGTGTCACCATCAAATAAATAGGAACATCATAGATTATAAACAGAACTGGTAGCTCGGTCATTTTACTAAATATTTGTAATAAAAATCATACTCACTTTCCAAAATTCTCGGCGTCTTCGATAGTTTCCGGAAGTTGCCGAAGATGAGTTTCAGGTAACCATAGTGACGCAAGACCAGCCACAATCGCAGATCCTCCAAATATGAGAGAAGGGAGAGCTACTCCAAAACTGCCACTGACATAGTAGCTCTGAAAAATAAAAGCTTTTGTTTTTAAGCTGAATATTTTCTACAACTTCTTCCTGGGCTTGAGTTAAGAAGTCTTAGCGCTAATTCAGATACGTCGAAATTAATATCAGTTGCTCAAAGTTTTCAGTTGACATGATTTCTTCTGTGTGTATTACATGATCATGATCTCACCAGTGAGTTGATATAAGGAGAGGCCATGGATCCAAACCGAGCACTGACAGAACTGGCCCCAACGATGGAGTTTCGTACAAAAGTGGGGAACAACTCGGCTGTGAAGACATAAATAATGGCGAATGAAGCCGAGATTCCGAACTTGCCGACCATGGAGAGCGCAGTGGCCACCCAGGCTGTGTCTGTAGGTAGAAAACATGTTTATGAGATCTTTATATTAGCACAATGTTTGAAGCTTGAGCTTCGATAATATTTACAAATATAATAGCTCGTGAGATAAATGGGATGTATGTACTCTGGTCGCCGAAGAGGACGGGTAGGATGATGGCCACACACGAGATGCCGCCCAGCAGCATGGTGAAGCAGTGCAGCGTCCGTCGTCCGATGCGGTTGAGCAGCACCAGACACAACACGTAGGACAAGGTCTCGGCGATGCTGGCGTACAGGAAGTTGAGGTAGATGTCACCTGACAGACTGCCCACGTTCAGACCAAGGCCGTAGTAAATACATGTGACGATGAACCTGGTAGAAAAACGACTTTCGTCACACCTGTATTCCTTCTCACCATCATTGTCAACATTTTCACCAACACCATTTCCGAAATTACCTCCATTAATTTTCGTTATCAACATCAGTAGCAGTATTTAGACATTGCCTAATGTCAACTATCATTATTCATCATCAATCATCATTTCGTTGTTCATCACCAGTCATAGCGGTTGCCCACGTTACGCTCTTTACAAGCAGGAGGTTCAGCAAAAAGAAAACGGAATAAAAATTATGGGATGCCTACCAGTTGAAGAAGACGATGAGGCAGCGAACTAGCAGACGCCGGTGGGTGAACAGTTGCCAGAACTTGACACCTGGACCGTCGTTCTGCAGGTCTTGCAGGCTGAGGACCTTCTCAGACACGACGACTTTGTTGACTCGCGCCGCGTGACGCACAATGGCGGACGCTTCCTGTCTGCGACCACGTGACACCAGCCAGCGGGGCGACTCGGGGATAAAACTACAAAGCACATCATAAACAATTTGATGACAAGAACCATGTACAATTTTAGCTTATTATTATATTAATATGTATCCTATGTAAAAGATTGTAATTTTTATCTTTAGCCTCTGTTTGGTTTTACAGCTTGAAGGCCAGTACTGATCATAATAATGTATTACTCAAGACAAGGAGAAAATGAAAGACTGAAAAGGTCAACGATTTTACTTACAAGAGGATTGGAATAAATATCATGCTGACAGTTGACAGAGCCAGCTGCAAGTGATTCCATTTCCGAAGGAAGTAGGCCAACAAGAGGATGACATAAAGGCCCATGGACCAGAAGATCTCAATCACGATGCCAGCAAGTGTTCGGTGCTGAGGCCCTACAAGCTCCATGCCTACAGGGAATAGTGTTCACTCTTTTTGCGTTATCATAAACATGTTGAAGATATCATAAGAACGAGATTACACAAACAAGACATGGAAAATGTTAATAACGTGTTCAACATTTGACCAGGTTGACAACCACTCAGGTGTGACGAGCGTGTGTTTCGTGTTGACTAAGCAGCCATTGTTATTCGGGAGTAAACACAATAGATCGCTGACTCACCTGCTACAAATGCTGCCAAAAACTTTCCCATTTCAAAAAAACTGGTAAAAAATTGAAGGATCGCAAAAGCGACATAGTTCCTGACGAAAGCCGCGCCTAAGGTCACTGCGATAAGACCCAGGGTACTCATCACCACAGTCTTCTTCCTCCCGATGCTGGACACACACACACACATGTCATTCAGTGTAAGGTAATTGGGACTTTATTGAAATAAATATTTCTTAATTTTCCAAGAGGAAAAAAGATGTTTAAACTTCATGTGAGCTGTTATAGAGTAAAGATCAAAAGATTATCAAAGCTCTTTTAAGTTCCACTTTCTTGAAAGAAATGTATACTTTACACATCAGCGAGGGTTCCTAGGACTAAGGATCCAGCGAGAAGACCACTCATCAATATGGACTTCAACAGTGGCAAGAGAAACTTATTTTGACAGACGATGTTTAACTGAAAGTAGATTAAACAAAATGAAATACAGCAAGTTGTTATTCTAGGTTCTTTTTTCTTTGCTTTACTTTTCTGAAACACTAAAAATGAGAAAAGCAATAGACTATATCTGTAAACATTAAAATCAAGATTAGCTAACCTCCTGGCCACTCAACCGACTATTCACGAACACTTTATTTTGCAACCATCGACTAAAACCTGTAGTCAAATACCTTCTTCCCGAAACTTGGTTAATACATCGTGTTTGTTCTCGAGATACACACACAACCATGCACAAAAAGTTGGGTGGTCACAATAGTGACTTCACGCTACACCTGTGCTGCGAGCTCTGTCATTGTCTGTAGTCTTCATAACAAACCTGCTTCTGATATAAACAGCGAACTTTCCACAGTAATAAAGATGAAATTTAGTTCTGAAGAATAAACTAACAGCTGAAATACCAGGCGAACGAGTGTGACATGAAATTTTAGTGCTGAAAAAAGCAAAATTACCTCTGAAATAAACGTGAGTTCAAAGTTCTCCTTGCTGTAGACCCATCGTGAGCATTCAACCGTGTCGTTGGCCAGGTTTGCCAGGTCCTGCAGTGACTCATGTTTGTACACGAGGCACTGGGACCACGTTCCAGTAGTGGGGTCAACAGGTACTGTCCTCCTCACCAGGTCGTCATGTTCGAGTCCCTGGCTTTCCCAGGTATCGTTGTCCGCACCTGGAACAGCGCACCTGTTGGGTTGTGCCAACACCAACATTGCAAATCATTTTCGAATATATGTGTGCTGACACCGACATATTTGATTAACCAGTTACCTGTTAACCTCAAACAGTCAGCTAGAGCTATCAGTCACTTCCCTAGATGCATGTTATATCACATCATTACGCTAAACTGATGCACTGACCAGTAACGACAATCAAAATATTCAAACAAAGTCGTTTCCATGTCATCAATCGCAGTGATTGCTAATCAACAATAAAGGGAACATCATAGGGCAGACAAACACAGAAATAAGTATGTTGGGTGTGTTCTGGTACCTGTGCTCTGGCGTGGCGAACAAGAAGACGGATCCCAAGAGGAAAAGAGGATCGGGTATTGCGAGAAAGCAAAGGAGATAATACACCCGCTTCTGGTAAAGGCCGAAGGGGTTAATCGCTTGTACAACTCCGTCAAAATGCATGTCACCCCCTGGAGTTGGTCTCTGAGATGACTAGGGTGATGCTGCAACGAGTAAAGATGTAAACTGTGGACACAGAATGTGCATTCCATTAGACTTCTTAATCATTCAATATTTATATAATAATTTTCGGTTGTTGTCGCTTGGCTGATTGTAATTTTAGTTTAAACCATTACAAATAATTCTCATAAAAAAGTAACGGAAAAGGTTCTAAGCACACTAATTTTAAGAAGCACCCACAAGAACTTATAAATGTTATTTAACATGATAACTCTCTCAGACTCTCACATAAACACACATATTAGCCATTCATAGCGACATGCTGGGCACCTGCCTCCAGGTGTCAAGTGCGCGTGCGAATAAAGGAAACAGAGGAGTTAGTGAATGACAGAAAGACTCACAATCTTTCTTTTCACTTCAGACAAACAGCCTCGAATGCTTGTAAACTTTATTTCAAGGTTTACGGATGTTGTAGACACTGTATAAATTTCGTTACACTGATACCTGTCTAAAGAGCATGTCTACTACTACTGATGATGTCAGTCACTACAGTTTTCTCTCAATCCCAGGGAGCTAAACGTGCTTTAACTTGGTACAAACCTGCAAATTGTTTAAGTGTGTTGTGTGCAATGTTTTTACAACTATACACAAATATTCAAAGACACATCAGTTAAAAGAATCCCATATGACTACAACCACAACCAGCTAACAGAAGAAGGAAAGAAAGCTGCTGGACATACCGTTACCGTTGCAGAGACAATTGTTTATCTCCTCCTCCACATCCTGAATCCAGCCCCAGTGAGAAAGAACTTTTTATTAAACAAACTTGTTAATTTATTATGCAAGAGACTTTAAAAAAGGAGAACAATTATCGCGACTTTAATTAAAATAAAGGAGAGAATGTCACACACAGGGATGGAGAGACAGACGTGAAGGGCGTACCGTGATGAGGTATTACGTGATTCAGCGTAGGTGTGTAATACGTCACACCGTGACGTGCCTTTACACCCTCGATTACTCTCGGTCGCATCCTTGGCGTGGAAATGCAGCTTCATGTTTGCACCTTTTTAATGCTGGTAATGCGTGGTTATCTTCAGACTAATCTAGGTTAATTAACTTTGAAATTATGTCTTGTTTGCGAGTTGATACCTTGCTGAGGTTGTAGCTAATGGGACTAAGGACACGCACACATTATGTGGACAGATACATTCATCAGTCTTAACAATATGGTGCAAATTTTACCTGAATACTTTTATTCTCTTTTCTTAACTCTGACACAAACAATCAAGCTGAAATTTGTAAATGATGACACTGGAAGCTGATTACTGTCTTGGACAAATAAACCATTTTATTTAAATTCCATATCGCTGTTGATTAAATATGTAAGCAAAGATCTTCCTTGTTGGAGAATTCCACTCATATCTGTAAAAGATTATACGAGTTCTTGTCCTTCTTCTGGAAACTAAAGTGCATTGTCAACATATTTAAGATTTTCTTGTCTAACTCTGTCACAAGCAACGAAGATGAAACTTTGAGACTGCAAGCTGTATCTGCCTTCACCATGTACCTCATTTTATTCTGATCTTGATTAAATATGATTGGAAATATCTTTCTTGTTGGAGATTTCTTCCCATGCCCGTGAAAGGTCATACGAGTTCTTGTCTTGTTTTCTGAAAAAGAGCATTGTGAACACTTCGCTTCATATTTAAAATTTCTTAACGTCACATATAATTATTGAAGCTAGAAAATAATTTTAATGTTTTTAAATTTTGAAAACATTAATTAAATGAGTTTTTTTCTTTGACTGTTAAATCTTACAATAACAGATACTCTAGTAACAGACTATAATCAGCACCAGTGTCCCAGGACTTTGCCTCAATATTTGTAATATAAATCGTACTTTCCAAAGTTTTCGGCGTCTTCGATGGTTTCCGGAAGCTGCCGAAGATGAGTTTCAGGTAACCATAGTGACGCAAGACCAGCCACAATCGCAGATCCTCCAAATATGAGAGGAGGGAGAGCTACTCCGATGCTTCCACCGACATAATAACTCTGGAAACAAAACAGCTTTTGTTCTTAAGCTGAATATTTCTTGCACTGTAATTGTATCTCGGCGTGGGTTGTGGTTTTTAAGGTGTCTTTGCACGTAATTGAGACACGTGGAAATCAGTCCAACGGGTTTCAAATGCTATATTTCTTTTTTGTGTGTATTACAGGTATATAAACTTAGTTTGTATTACATGCTTATAATTGTTACCAGTGAGTTAATATAAGGAGAGGCAATGGACCCGAAACGAGCGTTGACAGAGCTGGCTCCCATGATGGAGTTTCGTACAAAAGTGGGGAACAACTCGGCGGTGTACACATAAATAATGGCAAAGGCAGCCGAGATTCCGAACTTGCCGACCATGGAGAGCGCAGTGGCCACCCAGGCTGTGTCTGCAGGTAGAAAACAAGTTTCTGAGATCATTAGACTATCACAGTTTTAAGTCATGGAGCTGAGTAAGTTTTAGAATTTAATCGCCCATCCTATAACAGTTACTGAATACTTAACACTTCATCTTTACCTTATATTTACATGAGTGCTTGAGATTTACATTTAGTTGTGATTAACTCAATGACTTTTTGTTTGACCACCAGAGAAAGGTGATTATGTACTCTGGTCGCCAAAGAGGACGGGTAGTATGATGGCCACACACGAGATGCCGCCCAGCAGCATGGTGAAGCAGTGCAGCGTCCGTCGTCCGATGCGGTTGAGCAGCACCAGACACAACACGTAGGACAAGGTCTCGGCGATGCTGGCGTACAGGAAGTTGAGGTAGATGTCACCTGGCAGACTGCCCACGTTCAGACCGAGGCCGTAGTAAATGCCTGTGATGACGAACCAGTTGAAGAAGACGATGAGACAGCGGACTAGCAGACGTGGGTTGGTGAACAGATGCCAGAACTTCCCTCCTGAACGGTCGTTTTCCAGGTCCTCCAGGCTCAGCATCTTCTCCGGCACCACTGCTTTGTTGACGAGGGCCGCGTGACGCACAATGGCGGACGCTTCCTGTCTGCGGCCACGTGACACCAGCCAGCGGGACGACTCGGGGATGAACCTACATTCGAAAAACTCAGCAATAACACAATGACACAAGCCTCTGTTGTATTAAATAATAATTTTGTCAAATAAGTTTCGGAGACTGTATTTTATGGCCAGTTTTCATACAAGAATCTATTGCTTAAAATAAAAATATATAAAAGGTGGCGATCAATAAGGTCTTGAAAAGGTAATTTTAGTTTACTTGCACGAGGATCGGAATGAATATCAGGTTGACAGCTGAGAAAGCCAGCTGCAGGTGGTTCCATTTCCGAATGAAGTATGCCATCAAGACGGTGATGTAAAGGCCTATCGTCCCGACGATGTCGACGACTATGCCGGCGAAAGTGCGGTGCTGAGGCCCTACGAGCTCCATGCCTACAGTGAACAGTGCTCACTCTCATTTATTTCATTAGGACAGAATCTATTTAAGCGAAAGTAAACACAATTTATAAAATTAGATATATTGCTGAATCTCATGACTAACTTTGTTATCGCACCATCATACAAATGTTACATTACCTTTGTTATTTATTGTTATGAACTATTATTGTATTCATTAACCTTGTCATCATGGTATTATAACAAAAATGTTCTTTTAAGCCTGTTGTTAGTTGCTTCAAGATGCTTGAATTTGGGGAAAATTGTTTCTAAAAATTTATTTATTATTTATTATATTAAAAAATATACCTTAAACGCAAATATAGGCAGTAATATAAGATTTGTAAAAACAAAAGAGAAACACAAATTTGTAAAAAATATTTTCACTTACTTTAAAATAAATTTATTTACTCGATGTTGAAGTTCTAATGATATGATAATTGTTAGATACTGTTACATGTTAATGTGATTTTTTTCAAATATTAAAATATAAATTTGTTTTATCCAGGCTGAGTGTCAGTGTCATGAAGGCCGCCATTGTAACCGATTCACACCTCACAATGTACAAAGTTAATCCGCGGTAAATCCGCTCTTATTTAAAGCATTATTTTAAATGATATAATCTAATAAAAGTAAAAATTGTATAAATATAAATAAAGTTAAGCCGCGGACCAACTACACAGGACCCCAATCACCGCGGCTTGATGGCCGGCCCTACACTGTACCTGTCACAAAGGCTGTCAAATACTTTGCCATTCCGAAAAATGAGATAAAGAACTGAAGAACCGCGAAAGCAACATAGTTGTGGACGAAAGCTGCACCAAAGGTCGCTGCGATGACACCGAGGACACTGACCACGAGAGTCTTCTTCCTCCCTATGCTGGACACAGACATAGGTATGTGAAAACACACAAACATACACACACAAACATACACACACAGGCGCATGCACGCATTTATAATAAACAGACGGTTTTTCTTCGCTAGCTAAGGCATTCACATTTAAATTTTGAATACGTTTTCTAAGGAGAAAAGAAAAGTGTTTTCGAGTGTAAAATATTTAAGCTTAGCTGTGATAGAAAAGAACAGAAAAGAGTATAGTCGACTCGTACTTTTTTCCTCTCACAAAAGATCACGTGGTTTGTGAATGCAAAGAAAATAAAAGAGTGTGACTACGTCACAAAGAAAACCTTATAAAATACTTTACATGTCAGCCAGAGTTCCCAGAATCAATGATCCGCCAAGAAGACCACCGAGCAAGATGGAGTTCAACAGCGGCAAGAGAAGTTTGTCTTTGCAGACGATGTTCAACTGAAATTATAAAAAGGGAATCACATACCAGGTGAACGAGTGTAATGTGTAATTTTACGGTTGGAATGAAAAATCAAAATTACCTCTGAAATAAACGTGAGTTCAAAGTTCTCCTTGCTGTAGACCCATTGTGAGCATTCGATTGTGTCATTGGCCAGGTTTGCCAGTTTATGCAGTGACTCATGTTTGTACACGAGGCACTGGGACCACGTTCCAGTAGTGGGGTCAACAGGTACTGTCCTCCTCACCAGGTCGTCATGTTCGGGTCCTTGGCTTTCCCAGGTATCGTTGTCCGCACCTGGAACAGCGCACCTGTTGGGTGCGTTGTAATTGCTGTACCAGTTGGTATGTATGTGAATGTGTGTACCTACCTACTTGCCTTTCTTTCTGATTTTCCTCACACCTGCTTACGTATCTACCCCACTGATTTAAGACTACTGCGAAAAAGTCCATCTGTAGTATAATCTGTGAAAGTCGCGTGTAAAAATGTCTCATAGCAAGTTCATAGAAAACACAGGAATATGATGCATAGCTTCTTAATGTAGACAGTAGACACCATCTAGTAAATGTCAGATAACCTTATGAATCAAGATGATTTATCCAAAGCCAGAAAAATGCAAGATATAAGTAGGGTGGATGAGTTCGTACTCTCCGTTACCTGTGTTCTGGGGTGGCGAACAAAAAGACAGTTCCCAAGGTGGGAAGAACATCGGGTACTGCGAAGAGACAAAGAAGAAAGTATACCCGCTTCTGGTAAGGGCCGAAGGGGTTAACCGCTTGTACAACTTCGTCAAAATACATGTCGCCCACTGCAAGGGGTATCTGGAAGATTCCATGCAACTGGAACGAGAAAAAGCATTGAGAGGTGCACACAAAATGCTCTGTAGCCAGAATTTCTGAGGTAGTTCATTGTTATTGTTTTTTCTTTTCTTGCAATTGAAGAGATAGAATATTTAATTTTTAAAAATGTCAGTTAAATCCATCACAAACTTTCAAATAACAAAAGACACTTCCCCTAGCCAACTAATCTTTACAAGTAATCTCAACCATGTATATGCTCTAGTTCATATACACCGAGTTTTGAAAAACGTGTGGCAATTATTTCTACAGCTTACGGTTTAAATTTTAATTTTAGACTTTAATTATTTTAAAGTTATAGTTTCATAGACACTGTGCATGCAGTTTTCATTCGGTTATATTTAGTTTACCTTCTCATTACAGTGTGTTCTTTTAAAACAAGACGAACATAGCATTTACCTGTGTTCCTCGATGACACCGCAACTTGAAATGAGTCCCCAAAGAAGAAAGAGCTTTTTAGAAAGCAAATTTATTTTAACCTATTGTAATTTCAATCAAGGACAAGCAAGCTGCACTTTAGGATAGCCTTAATGCCAGCCAAGAAAATATCCTGAAAGAATCGTGGTTACATATTCATGATGGCCAGAAGCTTGAGTGCAATGTGTTACACCGTGACATGCCTTCACAGTCCCGCTTACTCTCGATTGCACCTGCTGGCGTGGAAATGCAGCTTTGTTTGTGAACTTTTTGATGTTGATAATGTGTGCGACTGAGACTGATGTTACTTATACACTGTATAATAGGCTAAATAAATGATGAGGGAATAAAGCTTGTCTCAGATATTTGCCATTGATTATAAAATTCTTCATCGAAACGGAGAAATCATTTGACAAAAACAAACAAACAAACAAACAAAACAAAACCAATACAAAAACAAAAAAAATACAGAAACAATTTCCACCGTAAAAAGAAATGAAACTCGTACTCTTCTGAACTGAGCTTATTAAAATAAAATCGATTAAAAATTCGCATTATAGTTTTGTCACGTCTCGTTCGTCCCTCCGCCACGTCAACGTGACAGCTTCGTTAAACTACAAATGGCACCGAGGTATATGTTGCAACAGTCCTGGAACTACGAATGAACCCCAACAAACAAAAGTTCACTGATCAACAGAAGTCAAGCGGACCAAAAATCCATTATTTGCAGTCTCGCATTCCTAATTAAACTTTACACACCTCTTTCACCTGTTGTTACCATAGTACATTAGGGTGATTAAAAAAGAATAACATGTTCGACACCTTGGCTCGGCAAGGAGTTATATTCATTCCCATCACACACCAAATCTTCTCTGTGACTCACTCTAAGACTTCTTATTTGGGAAAGCCCAAACTCGATTTACCAAAACTAACCTGGTGTCATGTGGACACTTCACTCACTCCGTTACATAACTCACATTCTTCTCCATTCATTGAACCAAGGGTGAAAACTCATGATCACACTAACACAGTCAGGGGCAATAATCGTATCCGTGACACAGTGGGACCATAATATTCAACCTTAGCTCTAATGTGGGGCTTTAAGGGCTATATTGAAGCCATCCAGTGACAAACGTCCCTTCTGAGTCCATGAAGACTTTGTGTCAACATTATAGAGGACCACCAGTGTCTGGCCCTACAGACACCAACGCCATTGTCAGCTTGTTTGACAACCTCGAGTGGGCAGGGACTGCAGCCACAGGAGACTCTCGAAAGTTGAGGCAATAGTAACATCGGGTCAGAGGTCGCTTCCTGAACATAGTCTGTGTCTTCTAGAGTCTTACATTTCTAGTGCAGTTGACGTTTGTCTGTACTTACATCTGCTAGGATTAAATATTTGATATTCGTGTGTGCGAGCGCGCGTCCGTTTGTGTATTTCTGTGTTTCTTTATATCTATTTATTTATGCCAGTAAATGTCAGTGCAATCGTGCTTGAACGTGTAGAGAAAAGCAAGATTAAGTAAGTAGTTAGAATTCCCTGCCTGCTAAGTACGGTGCATAAGTTTTTACTTGTGACTTTTGCGGTAACTTATTCTGTTAGTTTTTACTTTGACAAAATTATTTCATTTGACATAAACAGAACCGTGACTATCCTGACATATTCACGTCAGCTGAACCCTCAGAAACCTGACACGGATTGTTTACATAAACAGTAACCCTGGTAATGGATCAACTTCTTCATTCAGGAGCAAAGTGGTGTTGGCATACAACACAACAATGTGTAGGAGCAGTAATCAGCTCTACACACACCGAGATGATCAGAGCTGATTACTGTATTCAGCAAGTAATTCATTTTATTTAAATTACAGATCGATATTATTTAAATAAGTATGCAAAGATCTTTCTTGTTGGAGAATTCCACCCATGTCTGTAAAAGGTTATACGAGTTCTTTTCCTTTTTTTTTTGGAAAACATTGTGAAAACTGCACTTAATATTTAACATTTTCTTGTTGAACTCTGTCACAAGCAGCGAAGCGGAAACTTTGAGACTGTCACGAGTATTCACCATGTACACCATTTTATTAAAATTTCAGACTGATCTTGATTAAATATGTATGGAAATATCTTTCTTGTTGGAGATTTCTTCCGATGTCTGTGAAAGGTCATACGAGTTCTTGTCTTTTTTTCTGAAAAAGACAGAGCATTGGAACACTTCACCATATTTAAAATTTCTGAAAGTCACAGGTAATTATTAAAACTAAAAATAATTTTCATGTTTTTCAATTTTGTAAACATAGGTTTTCTTCGACTGTTAACTCTCTCAATAACATAGATACCCTAGTAACAGATTATAATCAGGATCAGTGTCCCAGGACTTTGCCTCAATATTTGTAATATAAATCCCCTCACTTTCCAAAGCTCTCGGCGTCTTCGATGGTTTCCAGAAGTTGCCGAAGATGAGTTTCAGGTAACCATAGTGACGCAAGACCAGCCACAATCGCAGATCCTCCAAATATGAGAGGAGGGAGAGCTACTCCGATACTGCCACCGACATAATAACTGTGGAAACAAAACAGCTTTTGTTCTTAAGCTGAATATTTTCTTGGGCTGCAATTGCTTCTCGGCGTAAGTTGTAGTTTTCAATATGTTTACTCGTAATTAAGACACGTGGAAATGAGTGTATATTTCCAAAGGGTTTTAAATAGTATATTTCTTTTTTGTGTGTATTACATAGGTATTATCGTTACCAGTGAGTTAATATAAGGAGAGGCAATGGACCCGAAACGAGCGTTGACAGAGCTGGCCCCCATGATGGAGTTTCGTACAAAAGTGGGGAACAACTCGGCGGTGTACACATAAATAATGGAGAAGGCAGCAGAGATTCCGAACTTGCCGACCATGGAGAGCGCAGTGGCCACCCAGGCTGTCTGCAGGTAGAAAACATGTTTCTGACATCATTCGAGTATAAATTTTAGGTCATGGATCTGAGTAAGTTATATAATTTAATGGCACACCAGATAAAGGCTTGAAATGAATTCTGGAGAGTAAGTTAATTAAAATTTCAAAACAGAAAATTAGAAAAAGTTAAAAACAAGCGTTCTTTTGTGGTTAATTGTAATATTTCTTATGCTCGATGATAAGATTGTCACAAGGTACTAGAAATTATGTTGTGCTTGCTCTTGAGTTCTTCATTGTCCATTGGACTTTAGTACATTGTCTGATCTTTAAATAATTTTTCCATAAAATATCGGTGCTAAGTTTGGTCTCTAAACGCCTTGTTTGTTCATCAGAGATGGGTGCTGTATGTACTCTGGTCGCCGAAGATGATGGGTAGGATGATGGCCACACACGAGATGCCGCCCAGCAGCATGGTGAAGCAGTGCAGCGTCCGTCGTCCGATGCGGTTGAGCAGCACCAGACACAACACGTAGGACAAGGTCTCGGCGATGCTGGCGTACAGGAAGTTGATGTAGATGCCACCTGACAGACTGCCCACGTTCAGACTTTTACCAAAGTGGTCGTTTAGTCTGAATACAGTTCATCTAACAAATAATGAACTTTTTGTTAAAGTTAGTAAATATTTATCGCTGGTAATGGACAAGTTCGTTCTTGACCATTCTATTTATTTTGGTTTTGTTTGTTTTGTTTCTTTTAATGTCTGTGCTTATGCACCTGTGTGTGTTTCGGCAGGAGAGGAGTTTTTTGATTTGCAAGAGGTAAAATGCTTTTACTAGCTTCGTGCTGGGGGTGTCCACCACACCTCAATAATGTACATTGTGGGCAATTATCTGAAGATAATTTAGCTGAGATTTGTTTATATTACTTGTACGATCGTGTGATCCAATTGTTTTACTCAGCCGTAATTTTTGTTTTTATTTTCAGTCGTATGAATAATGCAGACTAGAGATTAAATACAAAAGTATACTTTTGTTTTCCGATTTTCATTGCACAATTGCCTGATATTTGCTGTCTAGAGTCTTATTGTTCTCGCCCCAGAGCCTAATTTTTATTCCCGATGCTAATTTCATCATAACCAACTGCCCCGAAAGAGCACCCAAAACCCCAAACAACTGCCTTTGAACTGTTGTTGTCAGCATCCCAGAGGCCAAATAAAGAAATAATAAAAGCAGTTTCTTCACTCCCCTTGCTCCGGTGTCAAGAGGGACTAGGGTATAGCATTTCTCTTGGGACACGGTTGGGTTTGTTTCGCCCAGCGGGCGGCCATATTGCTTCTCGCTCTGATTTATGGGTAGACAGACGCAAGAGCCAGGGGACGAAATCCTAAAACAAGGGAGACAATTTACGAGCAGCATCGCCAGTCTCCTGTTTCGTCTCCATTCGGACTAGTTTTACCTTGCCCAGGGCCGCCGAGAGCCAGCCCGGGCCCCGGGACAGACGACCTCTCCGGGCCCCTTGTACTTGTAATCGTAAATTATTTTCCCAGTATATAATGTATGTTTACAATTCGAATCTCAATATGTACACTCAAACTCAACTTCTGCATGTGTAATGCTTGGGTGTTCTGTCCTAAGACCTTTCTTTAAAAGAAAAAGAAAAGGAGAAGAAGAAAAAAAAAATCCACTGACCAAGGCCGGGCCCCCTTGACAGCCGCGGGCCCGGGTACATCAGACCCCTTGTCCCTCCCTCTCGTCAGGCCTGACCTTGCCCTCCAGTTAATTTGCTGAATGTTTTTCAAGCGTGATCAAGTGCGTTTTGTCGTCTGGGCGACCAACAATCTGGATGGCATTTCGCGATCTTATCCGTGGGTCTGTCCGTCTGACTGTCTGGCTGTCTATCCACCTTGCTCTGGCACCTGACAACACGAGTGAGGTGTTTCTTGACAAAACCTTGCGGGAAGGAGTGTTCTTTCCGGAGCATTGTCGGAGAACAAAAATCTTCAGCTACTTACCTGGACTGGCAGCTGCCATCATGTGCAAATCTTGAAAACCATGAATGGATCAGATGTTGTCTAATACCTTGAGAGGTACACCGCTTACAACCAACGCCTAGCAACCATCTAAACCGCTGACATTTTAAAGTATTTCTAGATGACTAGTTTGCGATTAGCTGGACACATTGCACCTGTCTGCGATTGTTCCTTTTGCCCAAAGAAAAAGATACAGGAACCCTATCTGATCCCTTGATTGAGCAGTTGGCTACAGGGCCGTCGTCTCGCAATGAATTATATATGGAGTCTGCTAGTGACACTGATACTGCTTACAGGCATGGTATGACACTGAGGGGCACAGCAGTTGAATACTTCTTTTCATATCTTTTTCATGCTTTTACAACTGCCTCTGAAAATATTTTTTTAAATAGTTAAAAGCGATCTGTTCCTATAAATTTCATATTTGTGTCACACCACTAATTTTTGCTTGAATATTCACAGCTAACAGATGATAATCCGTGACCTCGACAGACCTGAGCAATCAAAGAGGTTCTACATGAAATGTTTCTTTGGAAAAAGAGCTCAGCGCCGCCTGTCTTGTCACAACAACAACAACAACAACAACAACAACAACAACAACTACTACTACTACTACTGTCGCTAAGGACACAGCAAGCTGATGTTCTCTTCAATGATCTTCACTTCATTGTTTGATTAATCGTCTGCTCTAAGTTATAAATGTTGTTACGGATTCGTTCCATGTTCAACGTGGGACGTTCTTGATGTTGCAGGACATTGTGATAGCAGTGAGAGAGTGAGCAGACTATACTGTACCCAGGGTGGAAGCAGGATGCTGGCTGCAGTCTGTGACAAGATGGAAAACCTCCTTGTCACTGACTGCTAAACTGTCCAACAAAACGTAGGAGGCAAAGTCTTGTACCTGCTCCTGAGGTTGGAGTATAGAGGGAAAGTCAGTGACAGAACATTTTCTCGCAGTCCCTAACTTGTAGTCCTGCTTCATAAAGTAGGTCTCAGTGTACACACATGACGTCATTATAATAACAACAGGCGTTAAAATGTCGAGTTTGCAATAAGATGGAATATGGAAAATGGTCTGCGTACATTTTTTTAATTGTTTTTCATATCAGGCTGGAACTTTTCTCTCCCCCTCTCTTTCTCTGATCCTCTCAAGCATGCACGAAGACATTTTTGTTTTCTACATACACACGCTATATCAATACATGAATACCATTCGATGTTTTTTCCTTATTGCTATTAGTGTTGTTTTTATTATTCACATGCATCACACATAAAGCACACGCACGCACACACACACGCTAACGCTGAATGAAGCACGCGCGGGCCGTTGCCCAATGTCTTGCTATATTTAGCCCGCGACATATTGAGTGATGACTTTCAGATGGATGTAATCGTGTTAATCTTTGAGTCATCGTGCTTGTCGTAATGACAACAAATCATTCCCCACATCTGACGCTACTTCACGCCAAACAAAAGTCTGGCACCGCATCCCTGGACATTACTCAGCAGCACAACATGGCCTCCTCAGGCAGACGGAGTGGACGACGGAATCGCAGCCCCGGATGTTTTGTTCCAAACGATTACTCAAAAATCTGCACGACGGAAGCAATTAAATTTACCACGCTTACAGTAATCTTGTTATGTTTCCACTTCAACGCTTGTGGACGATGGAGGCGCTGTTCTACAGTCAAGAGTGAAAAATGTGTTTCTTGCCGAGCAACAACCGTTTGGTAATATTGCCGAGGACAAGAAAGCTGCCAGCCTGGCGGTTACGAACCTTGGTCTTCTTGCTCTTCTTTTGATTCCTTGTGTGACAAATGTCATCAGTCAGTTAAATGTAGACTGAACATCCAGCTAGGCGTGGTAGAGTGGTCTTGTCCTCCACACAATTAAAGAATCACTGAGAGAAAACCTCTGAAGATGTATAATTAACTTGATCCTAACAGAGAAATTTGCATGTTGGCCATTGTCATGAGAAACTCATCCATTAACTTGCCTTTCGAGCACGATTTATTATATGATCGTCACTACAAGAATGCTTTATGATCTCAAACCAAAGAGTGGGTACGTTTGCACCCTGTGAGGGGCTCCCATACCCAATCGAGAATCGTGCGCGACCTACTGACCCGAAATGATTTGTGTTTCGATGATCGTACATGTAAAGCTGCTTTTGGCCATTTCCCGTGTACCAAAGTTATTTTTCCTTGCAGGCTTCGCCATTACACTCATTTCAAACATGACAGTATTTTTTACATAATGCGACATGGCACATTCCTTCCACACCAATGTCTCTGGCTGCTTCTCCATTTACGGACAAAGCTTATTAGTTAAATAACCAACTTGTTACTGCCAAACAAGTGGCAGTCCACAGACATTATCACACAAGATGATGTTGACATGACATTTAAAGGTTTGATGCAGACTGAATATCAGCTGGACCGTTTTCATTCATCCTTAATTTAGTATTTCACCACTCCATGAACACTAATCACTCTCGTGCCTTTATGTCAAAAGTTTAGACATTGTTTTCTTTTTTTTTCCTTTTTTTTTTTGTTGTTGTTGTCTGTTTGGCCAAGAGTGTTGATGCACAAAAAATTATTTTTAACTACAAACGTTCCAATTTTAAATAATCATTATGTTAAAATTAAAATAATACAAGATATGTAAGTTGCAAAGTCTTTCAGTGGATTAGTAGCAACAACCTCTACCGACAGGACGCCAGATATGACTCCACTTCATGATTTGAGAAATCTGTTTGACCAGACGTTTAAACAAAGAAAGTAATAATAAATGAGATTGAGGTATGTCACAAACCTGCTGCGCTATATTTTTTAATGTTTTTTTTTTGAGCTAGGAAGGAGACAGGGAAAAAGTAACTGGAAGGTGGAGGTTGAAAGACAGCAATTACTGTCTGAGTGCGCGCCACACAGGGATGGCCGGCCGGGCTTTGTTTTTTTTTTTTGTTTTTTTTTTAATCAACTGGTGTTGATAGGTTGTTTTGTTCGAAGAACAAAGGAAAGAGTGTTTGAGTGTTTGGGATGTTGTTGTGTGAGTTTTTCCTTGACGGGGGCGGGGAGAAGTAACAGTCTCCTCGGTGTCATCAGTGTGTCCGGACGTTTTGTTTGCAAGTCTTGAACCGACTTGGTGTTGTAGTCCTGACCGGACTGTGCACATCCTGACCAGATTTGTGTTATTTAACAAGTCCTGAACAGAATTGGAAGTTAGCCTTGACTGGACTGTGCACATCCTGACAGATTTGTATCTGTTGAGGTGAGTGTGTATCTTTGTTGATTGTTCGGTGAGCGTGTGTTTAATGTTTGAAGAAAGTTAAGTTTTGAACTTGCCATTTAGCTAAAGACTTTTTTCTCCAGGTTTTTGTGGGTTCCTTAGTGCACTAACCTCAAAGCAAGGTTCATTTAAGCTTCCCTACTACAGTTTGTTGATCTCTTACCTCCTCAGGCCACCACACGGCCACGTGATAAAGTGCCGATCGTAAATTCACGATTACCACAAGCAGACGGTGATAACAAGTACGCAAAATTATTCTAAAAAATAAATAAATAATTAACAGTTAGTCTGGGGCGCCCATCAGACCTAGAGTTCGTTCATAGGGAGCTATTTATCTGCCTGACATACACGGCACAACGAGTTTTCTCAGTTGAAAAGACAACATGGCTGGCGCGCTGGACGGCCGCTCATTAAGAGCTCGTTGAAAGCCTAAAGAAACGGTAGCCGCAGTCTGCCAAGTGTGGATAGAGATGATTGCGGTTGAAAGGTCAGGGTGAACTCCTGAGGCAGCAAGGGAGGGGATGGGGAACAGAGAGGGAAGGAGGCGGGATAGCAGACTGGAGGTTGGCATGCGATGAGCCACGTCCCTGTTGATGTGTTTAATGTCACTACAGACAGTTCACTGAACTTTGGTTTATACACAATGTTCACACAGGAATGCCTGTATTCACCTGAATTCACGAAGGGAGTGCGGATTATTTTTCTCCAGGTAGGTCCGGTTGTCCAGCTCTTCTCTAGCCGATGTTCACACCTGTGTTATGGCAACAGGCGCCATTTCAGTAGAAGGTCGAGCTGACCAGCAACCAGTCTACACATACAGTCTTTGAGAAGTTGAACTTTGCACATAAAGTTTGTAACATATATGAGTATTACAAAATAAATTACACTTTATTACAAGCGTTACAACAGAAATGCAGTTAATTAGCATGCATTTGTCCTGCGTGCACTCGTGCGTTTGTAGGTGTGTATCAAAGGGAGTGGAAGGGTGACAAGGGGTGGAAAGAGTGGAGAGTCAGAGAGAGGCTATCGCTGAATTTAGCAGCAAGCTTCGTTAATCAAACCGACATGATTTTTGAAGAACCTACTCCTGGCCACACCACACTGTCGCACGCAGCAGGTCAGCTTGCGCGGTTGCTGGTGATCCCACAGGGACCCACGGGGCCCTCGCTGCTCATTTGTCACTCCGATCACGTGACCCACCCGCCACGCTCCGCCTCGCACCGTTGCGTTAACAACCCTTGTGCGCATGCCCGACCTCACCCAGCTTTGTTGAGCGGGTGGCAGGGCCATCGAATAACCACTACTGATCATTACCCATAATTTGTCACCAAGAGGCTAGCCGGGTGGGAGTACGGAAAAGAAGGTAATAAAAAAAAAAGAAAAAAAAGGTGTGTTGGGGACGGGATCTGATCTCACGGCTACCGACAACTTATAACTTCAAAGAAAGTCCTTTCCTTGTTGTCCTAACGATGGCGCTGTCAAAGAGGTACTTGGTTTAGAAAAAATCCCGAGACTAAGCTAAACATTTGTGTTTGTCTCACCTACTGGTTGCTAAAGAAAGGAAAGGGTGCTGTACTTTGAAACATTGTCTGACGGGAAAACAGTTCCAGTCTTGACCCTGGCAGTTCCCCTTCCTCTCAGATTTTATCTCATCGAATGTCTCGCTTCAACAAAGGCTTCATGACCAATTTCTGGTAAGTGGATTATGACAGTGCTAGCTGAGGAAATAACGATGATGATACATTGAGTGGGCTAACTGTGAGTGGTTTACTGGCTCTAGGCTCCTAGAAGAGCTTTTTCTTGTCACTGGGCCAAGCGAACGTGGAACTGAGAGCTGCTATGAAGTAGTAACCACAAGGCTTTATATCAGTTTCATAAGGCTTGATGTAATTTATATCAGCTGCAGGTAATTCTTTTCCGAACTGAAAAGGACGAAATGAATGTGTCTGCCCTGTGACTTATATGTCCTGCATGTCTCCTTTACAAACATTTCGGAACATCTGACTGCAAAGAATCGACAGCCACAAAGAAATCGCAAACGTCTCACTTTCGAAGAGGCGAACCATCTGTGATATCATTTGTTTTAAATCGGAGAGGGAATCAACACCACGATGCCCAAACAATAAGGAAAGTGGAGGAGAAGACAGAAGAAGAGGAAAGATACAGGGAGGAGGATACATGGAAAGTGTGGATAGCGCTGGTGTGATTAACTCCCCATGGGGCTTTGAGGAACCGTGAAAAATGGACAGAACTGGTGGCGAGGTCACCGTTGGTCAACGAGCATGAAAGCTGGGGGTCACATGATAGTGATTTGTCACTGGCCACCTTACAAACTCAGCTTCATCTCCATGTTCCGGTGAGATGGTCGAGTAACTCGGGAAAATGTGCTTCTGGGGAAGAGATGGAGATGAGAAATGATGTTACAAAACCAGATGCGTAGGTAGAAATAGGTTGCCATGAGAACGCTGCGGTAGGTAGAAGTGGTATTCGAATATTAACGTCTCTGTGGTAGACCTGTAAGTCCAGATGTAACTGTGCTTTCAACATGATCATAGACTTACAAAATGGTGGAAGCAACACACACACACACACAAACCCACTTATCTTTTTAGTCTTCTTTGTCCTCCTAGTGCCGCAACCATACCACCCCAGCGGATCCGGTTCTGGGCCGAGGATCGATCTCCTCCTGGTCTGTCTCCGAACCCTGCGTTTCATCTGTGGGTTTAAGTCCAGAACTTGTCTGGTTAAACTCGGTGTCAAATTGCAATAAAATCAAATTGTCAACCGTACACTGCAGTCTATGCAAAAACTTATTAAATACATTTTTTACTAAAACAAGGATATCGGCCGGCAGCTCTTCCTTGCGATGTAAGTGTAGAAGCAGGACTGAAGTATCGTTGGAAGTCAGAGAAACATTGCAGTGTACTGCTGACGTCAAGCAATGTCTGTAAGACACAATAACAAACACAATAACAAACACAATAACAAACACGTTAATGTTTGTACAAAGCCAGGATAGTGTGTTTTCACGAGCAAACCTTCGATGTCGCAGTTGAAGATGTGAAATATTTTCACGGGTGAGTCCCGTGCTGTGTCCTGGTGACCGTTAGCACGGACACCTCGTGTCGCGTAGTCACTGGGTCAGTGGAACTTATTCTCTCCCTTGTCTTGCTTGTGTCTTGCCGTCCACACAAAGTCCTCGACATTATGGGATAGCAATTGTCATGAACTGTGGAGGACCGGCCATCTTGTCACTTATTTCTTGTTGGTGTTCTTTGTAGGGTACTGTTGTCCGTTTTCGATGTCCTCCATTGACTGGGCAGGTAACTCTGACCACGCGTACAATGATGTCTGGAGGGGAGAGGATCGGGTAGGTTGTTGCCGTCTGTCACTCCGATCTTGTTCACTCCATTGAGTATGACGTGTGTGTTCCTGGCAGTTGGAGGTACCTAGGGGGACAGTAGCAGAGTGTTTGTGGTCCGTCGTGCACTAGTCATCTTCGTTAACAGCAGCCTCGTTGTCGATGACGTCACCGCTTCTGGGGCGTGTGCGTCTCGGTTCAGCGGATTTGTTCATTGTAAACGGCGAACTTGACTTTTTCACGAACTTTAGACACGTTAGTTGGTAACGGCTGTATAGCCTGGTGGTGAAGAAGGAGGTCTGAAGACTGAAAGGTGGTGTGTTCAAATCTGACAGTGACAAATAAAAAAAGTGAGTGAGTGAGTGAGTGAAGTGAAATGAGTGAGTGAAGTGAAATGAGTGAGTGAGTGAAGTGAAGTGAGTGAGTGAGTGAAGTGAAGTGAGTGAGTGAGTGAGTGAGTGAAGTGAGTGAGTGAGGTGAAGTGAAGTGAGTGAGTGAGTGAGTGAGTGAGTGAAAATGCAGCTTCATGTTTGCACCTTTTTAATGCTGGTAATGCGTATTTATCGTCAGATTAATCTAGGTTAATTAAGTTTGAAATTATGTCTTGTTTGCGAGTTGATACCTTGAGGTTGTAGCTAATGGGACTGAGGACACGTACACATTATGTGGACAGATACATTCATCAGTCTTAAAAGAGTGGTGCAAATTTTACCTGAATACTTTTATTCTCATTTGTTAACTCTGACACAAACAATCAAGCTGAAATTTGTAAATGATGACACTGGAAGCTGATTACTGTCTTGGACAAATAAACCATTTTATTTAAATTTCACATCACTGTTGATTAAATATGTATGCAAAGATCTTTCTTGTTGGATAATTCCACCCATGTCTGTAAAAGATTATACGAGTTCTTGTCCTTTTTCTGGAAACGAAAGGGCATTGTCAACATATTTAACATTTTCTTGTTGAACTCTGTCACAAGCAACGAAGATGAAACTTTGAGATTGTCAGCTGTATCTGCATTCACCATGGACACCATTTTAGTAAAAGGCCAGATTGATCCTTATTAAATATGATTGGAAATATCTTTCTTGTTGATTTCCTCCGATGTCTGTGAAAGGTCATACGAGTTCTTGTCTTTTTTTCTGAAAAAGAGCATTGTGAACACTTCACTTCATATTTAAAATTTCTGAACGTCACATGTAATTATTGAAGCTAGAAAATAATGTTAATGTTTTTAAACTCTGTAAACATTAAATAAATGAGTTTTTTTCTTTGACTGTTAAATCTCACAATAACATAGATACTCTAGTAGCAGATTATAATAAATTAGCACCGGTGTCCCAGGACTTTCCCTCAATATTTGTAATATAAATCCACTCACTTTCCAAAGCTTTCGGCGTCTTCGATAGTTTCCGGAAGCTGCCGAAGATGAGTTTCTGGTAACCATAGTGACGCAAGACCAGCTACAATCGCAGATCCTCCGAATATGAGAGGAGGGAGAGCTACTCCGATACTGCCACCGACATAATAACTCTGGAAACAAAACAGCTTTTGTTCTTAAGCTGAATATTTTCTTGGACTGTAATTGCTTCTCGGCGTAAGTTGTGGTTTTCAATATGTTTACTCGTAATTAAGACACGTGGAAATGAGTGTATATTTCCAAAGGGTTTTAAATGCTATATTTCTTTTTTGTGTGTATTACATGCGTATAATGGTTACCAGTGAGTTAATATAAGGAGAGGCAATGGACCCGAAACGAGCGTTGACAGAACTGGCCCCCATGATGGAGTTTCGTACAAAAGTGGGGAACAACTCGGCGGTGTACACATAAATAATGGAGAAGGCAGCAGAGATTCCGAACTTGCCAACCATGGAGAGCGCAGTGGCCACCCAGGCTGTGTCTGCAGGTAGAAAACATGTTTCTGACATCATTCGAGTATAAATTTTAGGTCATGGATCTGAGTATGTTTTATAATTTAGTGGCACACCTGATAAAGGCTTGAAATGAATTCTGGAGAGTAAGTTAATTAAAATTTTAAAAGCAGAAAATTAGAAAAAGTTAAAAACAAGCGTTCATTTGTGGCTAATTGTAATATTTCTTATGCTCGATGATAAGATTGTCACAAGGTACTAGAAATTATGTTGTGCTTGCTCTTGAGTTCTTCATTGTCCATTGAACTTTAGTACATTGTCTGATCTTTAAATAATTTTTCCATAAAATATCGGTGCTAAGTTTGGTCTCTAAACGCCTTGTTTGTTCATCAGAGATGGGTGCGGTATGTACTCTGGTCGCCGAAGATGATGGGTAGGATGATGGCCACACACGAGATGCCGCCCAGCAGCATGGTGAAGCAGTGCAGCGTCCGTCGTCCGATGCGGTTGAGCAGCACCAGACACAACACGTAGGACAAGGTCTCGGCGATGCTGGCGTACAGGAAGTTAATGTAGATGCCACCTGACAGACTGCCCACGTTCAGACCCAGGCCATAGTAAACACCTGTTACGACGAACCTGGTAGACAGACGATTATCGTCACACCTGTACTCCTTCTCACTATCATTGTCAAACATTGGCATCCACACCATGTCTGAAATCACTGCCATTAATCCTCGTTATCAACATCAGTAGCAGTATTTAGACATTTCCTAATGTCAACTATCCTTATTCGTCATCCATCATCCTTTCTTTGTTCATCACCAGTCATAGCGATTGCCCACGTTACGCTGTCTTTACAAGCAGGAGGTTCAGCCAAAAGAAAACGGAATAAAAATTATGGGATGCCTACCAGTTGAAGAAGACGATGAGGCAGCGGACTAGCAGACGCCGGTGGGTGAACAGTTGCCAGAACTTGACACCTGGACCGTCTTTCTGCAAGTCTTGCAGGCTGAGGACCTTCTCAGACACGACGACTTTGTTGACGTGCGCAGCGTGACGCACAATGGCGGACGCTTCCTGTCTGCGACCACGTGACAAAAGCCAGCGGGGCGACTCGGGAATAAAACTATAAAGCACATCATAAACAATTTGATTTGGCTTATGTATCCTGTTTATAAGGATCGTAAACAAATTATTAAATTTTAAAACTCTGTTTGGTTTAGTGGCGTGAGTGGCAGTATTGAGGAGAGAGTGTATTACTCAAAACAAGGAGAAAATGAAGGACTGAAAATATCAAGACATTAGGAGTCAGTTTGATTTTACTTACAAGAGGATTGGAATAAATATCATGCTGACAGTTGACAGAGCCAGCTGCAAGTGATTCCATTTCCGAATGAAGTAGGCCATCAAGAGGATGATGTAAAGGCCCATGGACCAGAAGAGCTCAATCACGATGCCAGCAAGTGTTCGGTGCTGAGGCCCCACAAGCTCCATGCCTACAGTGAACAGAGCTCACTCTTTCTATTGCGTCATCATGAACATGTTTTCTTACACACTTTATTATCGTATTTTCTTTAGTTCATTCAGATTGCTATTGTGTTATTGTAATTACTGTTATATTCTCTAGCATTATTATTTACACATTTACTGATTCTCTTCAAAAGACAGAGAACAATATTTTTTAAATTGGACGAAGTGCTAACTCTACTAACCGTGTCATCGCATTAACATAATTTTTTTATTTGCTGTGTTAGTGTATTATCATGACAAATATTATTTCATTCCCAAACTTTGCTAAAGATTTATTATAGCAAAGGTAATTCGTTTTTCGTTTTCCTTAGCTTAAAATTATTTATTGTTTGACGAGATTCTTGAAGGACAGAAGAGTTTGCTCGTACAGACGAACGATATGATTAATTTAAACAGAACAGGATAAATAATGCGCTCTGAGAGGGGAATTCATACCTACAAGGTACAAAGAACTTACAAAGAATCAATCAGATACATGGAAATATCAAATGGAATAAATAAAAGAATGCAAAAAAGGCTCAATACAATATAAAGAATACAGCCATTATAAACAATTAATTGCGATTTCTTTTTAAAAAATTCAGAAGTTGTCATAACATAAATTAATACATACATTTTTATACAACCAATGTTGTTGTATTGTCATGGTAACGTGAAGCATCTAAGTTGGAGATTAATAACTCACATAAGCCCATGAATGGGACAAATTCCCCTTTTAATGCCTCATAGAAAGATGTTCTCCATACAAATAATAAGAAAGTACATTTCTTGAATGACTATATATATATAAAACTAGAAAGAGGAGTTCTCTACAAGTGACAGTAGAAGGTGAAATTTAAAGATGGGCATTCAAAAATATCTTAAGATATCATAAGAACGAGATTCCACAAACAAGACATGGAAAATGTTTATAACGTTTTCATCATTTGACTAGGTTAACAACCACTCAGGTGTGACGAGCGTGTGTTGTCGACTAAACAGCCCATGTTACCTGGGAGTGAACACAATATACTGCTGATCGACTCACCTGCTACAAATGATGCTAGAAACTTTCCCATTCCGAAAAAGGCGCTAAAAAATTGAAGGACCGCAAAAGCGACATAGTTTCTGACGAAAGCCGCACCAAAGGTCACTGCGATAAGACCCAGGGTACTCATCACGACAGTCTTCTTCCTCCCGATGCTGGACACACACACACAGAGATGTCATTCAGTGTAAGGAAATTGGGACCTAAATTATACATTTTTCTTAATTTTCTAATTGGAAAAAGATGTTTAACTTGGATGTGAGATATTATAAGAAAGGATCATCAAAATGTTTTCAAGTTCCACTTTATCAAAGAAATGTATACTTTACACATCAGCGAGGGTTCCTAGGACTAAGGATCCACCAAGAAGACCAGTCATCATTATGGACTTCAACAGTGGCAAAAGAAACCTTTTTTGGCAGACGATGTTTAACTGAAACGTAAATTCAATAAAACGGAATTAAATTAAATCAATTCTGTTCTTTTTTCTTTTTTTTTTTTTTTTGAAATCGCGATGTTTCGAAAGCCATTAGACAATAGAGAGTTCTGTCCCTTGTCCTAACAGGCTTAGGGGATTGGCTCCCCTTGATATTGTTTATGATGTGTTGTGGTTCGATTTGGATAACAATGTTGGACCTTCATGTTTACATGTGCTTCTGCTGCGTTTTCTTCCTCTTCTGGCTTGGAACAGGACGGTATATAATGCATATAATGTTATTTATATATTGTTATTTTGAATTGCGAACTGTTAGATCTAATGCTTGGAGTCCATTCCGCCCGCTTCATTCGTTTCGGCAGCGACCTTGAGCTACATCGAGAAAACTGATGTGATGATCACCCTCTTGCAGTTTCATCTGATTCCATTTCTTCATATTCTCAAGATTACTCAATATCTTCCCAGTGTTCTCCTGATGTCACTAACATTATTCTCTGGAGTCGTTACCGTTACATCTACAGTGATCTCCCTTTACTGCAGGCACGCAGGGAGTAATGTGTAATTTTACGGCTAAAATAAAATGCAAAATTACCTCTGAAATAAACGTGAGTTCAAAGTTCTCCTTGCTGTAGACCCATTGTGAGCATTCGACCGTGTCGTTGGCCAGGTTTGCCAGTTTATGCAGTGACTCATGTTTGTAGACGAGGCACTGGGACCACGTTCCAGTTGTGGGGTCAACAGGTACTGTCCTCCTCACCAGGTCGTCATGTTCGAGTCCCTGGCTTTCCCAGGTATCGTTGTCCGCACCTGGAACAGCGCACCTGTTTGGCGCGTAGTAATAGTTGTGCCCACATTACAAAACATGTTTGAATGTAAGTGTGCTGACACCGACATATTTGATTTTCCAATTACCTGTTAACCAATCTATCAAGTCCTATAAACCATCAACTTTTGAAATCAAACAAAAACTAAAACGGCTGGAAAAAAAACCCAAACGAAATACAACATTAACATTGACCAAAAAATATACGTAAACTGTCGAAATACTGGGAAAAAATGGACAGTATGACAATGAGGAGAGTATGAGTATGACAGTGTGGACAGTATAAATAAGAGTATGACAGTGGACAGTATAAATGACAGTGTGGGCAGTATAAGACTATGACAGTGTGGACAGTATAAGACTATGACAGTGGGAGTTGCAATATGGTGACTAGTGGACTTCAGGCAGTCAGCCAGGGCTATCAGTCACTTACCAAGATGCATATCTCCATAGCTGCACTACATCATTATACTAAACTGATGCACCGACTAGTAATGACAATAAAAATATTCAAACAAATTCGTTTACCTGTCATCAATCGTAATGATTGCTAATCAACAATAAAGGGAACATCATAGGGCAGACAAACACAGAAATAAGTATGGTGGGTGTGTTCTGGTACCTGTGCTCTGGCGTGGCAAACAAGAAGACTGATCCCAAGAGGAAAAGAGGATCGGGTATTGCGAGAAAGCAAAGGAGATAATACACCCGCTTCTGGTAAAGGCCGAAGGGGTTAATCGCTTGTACAACTCCGTCAAAATGCATGTCACCCCCTGGAGTGGATCTCTGAGATGACTAGGGTGCATACATGGAAACAGAGGAGTAAGTTAGCGACAGAAGGACACACATCCTTTCTTCTTACCTTACACAAACAGCATCAAACGCTTGCAAAATTTATTTCAAAAGCAGATTTGCGCATGTTGTATACACTGTAAATTTAGTGATATCTATTTTCATGAGACTTATTTGCAGCTTTTTCATAGCAATTTTATTTATCTGTTTTCTTATCAGTGTTTATTTCTGAATTGCTCTTGTATTTCTCAGTAATTGATTTTGTATACTGTTTTAATTCATCAATGTTGATTGCTGAATAGACATAGCGTATAGTCTGTATGTGCAACTGTTCAAACATTGACATAACTCATTCTGTTCTTTAAACCACAGTTAGCTGTCAGTCATTGAGCTCCTGATGTAAGCAGACTACATCCCTCCCATCTTCCTGCACTTCCCTTGCATGTTGCATGTGCGATGCATGACCACTGATACCTGTCTGATGTGTGATGCATGACCACTGATACCTGTCTGAAGAACGTGAGTCTACTACTACTGATGCGGTCAGTTACTACAGTTTTCCCTCGGTACCAGGGAGCTAAAGGCGCTTTAACTTGGTACAAACCTGCAAACTGTGTTTGTGTGCAATGTTTTTACAACTATGCATAAACATACAAACATACATCCGCTAAAAGAATCCCATATGACTACTATCAGCAACCATCTAACAGAAGTAGGAAAGAAAGCTGCTGGACATACCGTTACCTTTGCAGAGACACTTGTTTCTCTCCTTCTGCACAACCCGAATCCAGCCCAGTGAGAAAGAACTTTTTATTAAAGAAGCTTCGTAATTTTATGCAAGAAAAAAGAGAGAACAATTAGAGAGACTTTAATTGAAATAAAGTCCAGGCATGACACTCACACACACTCTCTCTGATTTCCTCGCGGTCAGGTATAGACATCATCGGAGTGATTATCAATTCAGATGCAGGTGTTAGACGTCACACTGTGACGTGCCTTTACACTCTCGATTACTCTCGGTCGCATCCTTGGCATGGAAACCTAGGTTGATGTTTTAGCATGAGTGTAGACTGTGAATGCCATGAACTCCATCGGGAGCAGATTAAGTGAATGTATACTAAAGAGTAATTATATATATATACTCTTCAGAGTGGCATAGCATAGTTTTCACAAACCTAATTACGAATAGGGCTGCATGATTGTGGTGACTCAGAGGACAGCAGTGCCAGGCAGGTTTAAGTTTCCCCACCCGTGTAACGGGTTGAGAGAGTGGTTTAATGTGTGATTGGCAAGGGTTCATTACCTGATGAAATTTTCATTAATTTTCTTTTGTACAAATGTTTTCTACTTATTATTGTTTGTTGTTCTAGAGCGCTTATACAAATAAGCAACTGGGGTACTCTCCCATTATTTTTTTAACATGAAGAATTAAAGCCTTCTGGTGCCTGAGCTATGATGATGGCACGTAAGAGCATGGTTGAAGGTGGGAACCACACAGTCACCTCAACTTTATAGACTTCACCCGTTATTGCCAAGGCTCTCTTTTTCCTTTTTACCTTCTCAAGCTGTTTTTCAAACACATCTCTTATTACCTAAAATAACCTTCACATCATTTACAGTTACGACATTATTCACATGGGGAGAACACTACGGCCAATTCACACTCGCCCTACTCAGGTCTCGTGGTCCTGCTTTCAATCACATGTTGCAACACACTGGTCAAACCAAATGCATACAGCTTCTGATTTTGTTTTCCTGTGTCTTGGCAAATACTTAAAAGAAATGCTTATAACTTAATTGGCGAGCACAATTTTCAGAAGTATCACAGAATACTTAAGTCAAGTTTGAGTATACCGATCCTTTTCTGAGATCACTGGAGATTTTCTAAATTGACAGTAGCATAACAAATATCTACACAAATAAGAACTGCAATACAAACATAACGGCAAAAATGTAAAGATTTGTATAAATACAGTTTAATGTATAATTGTAGAATACAATAAATTCAAAATTATTTATATCTGTATTATACAGCTGCCCTGTCATAGGCAGTTTGAGGTCGTGTCAAAAAATGAGAGGGAGTGAGGACAGAGGGACTAACACTCAGCAAGGTAAAACACAGAAAGACAGTTGGTTTGTGCTTTTTTGCATTAATGATATAAATTGTATATTTAGAGGATTGTGCAGTATGCATTAGAGTATTGTTTGGTTTGTTTTCAATACCAAAACAGTTGCAGTGTGTACATTTCAAGAAAAGTAAATTTAAAAGACACAATGTAAAACCGAAGAATTTTTTTCTACATGATGTTGCAAGTCAAAACAGTGTCATTACATCTGATACTCATAGAATTGGTTTGTGAAAAAAAGCTACAGCATTTCATGCTGTTAAAGCTCTCTGAAAACTGTACTTGCATTAGTAGGTGTTTCTATGATGAACTGTTTAAAAAAAAACTGAATCATGAATTAAAAGCATTTTTTCCCTCTAGCATGAAAATACAAAAATCCAAAAAATCTGATTTGCTGATGATCTTTACCATTAATGTTCCCTTAATCAAGTATTATAGATGATATGTTAACTGGTAGCAATGCACATCAGAAAAGTTTACTAGAGGCCCAGTACTCAGCAATCAAATTTCACAGCAAGTGTCAGACAGTAAACAAAGAATTAAAATCACAGCTTACAACTAAAGTGAGTTTCACAAGAAGCATTGCTGGATCAAAAGTTATGACACAGTTTAAGCAACGATTATAATGAAATGGAAGGCTCATGAGTAGAAGTGGAACCATAGCTCTAATGTTTTCCCAGTATTTGTTCTTTCAGTGGTCTCCTGCAACATATAAATCATAAAAGTTTAATATTTGTTATAAGCTTACTACATATCACAGAAAAATAATATTTTTTGTGCAATTAAGTTTAGTAATTTTTCTCCCTCTCTTCACCAGGTTCAGAAAGCTCACAAAACATATATACACAACATGTTCTCGATCTCTCTTTAAACCACAAACACATATGCAGAGAAAACAACACACAGAAAAATGCAATTGCACACGCATTCATTTTTGCATATTCTGACCAACTCCCCTGTCCCTCCCACACACCCCATGCATAAGCATGCACTATCACTGATTCACTCTCACTCACATGCATGTGCATGCACATTCTCTCTCTCTTGGTAAACTCTACTACACAACATTTAATAAGAAAACACTGAAAACAGTTGCTTTACAGAAAAAAACACACCTTGTCGCATGGGATTCTCACGTGTAGTGAAAATAAGCTGTCAAATAGGCATCTCTATCAGAGACAAGCCTAATCCAGTGAGCACTAAAGCCGCTTGGAAATACCAAATTGTAGTAGTTAACATATAGTTTAGAAAAATAATCTGAGTGTAATTCAGCCATGGCTCATGCATCAGATGTCCTGCAACCAAAGAGAACAGAAAAAGATCTGGTGCTGCTAACTTCAAAGACACATTGGCATGTACATTTTAAAGCATGGGACTAAAGTATTACAAAATCCTAATTTGCATAATCTCACCAAAGCTGATGGGTCTGTAACATTCAACTGAAACATGGATAAGTTTATGTCATCAAGGCTGCAACCAATGGGAGAGCTATGACCATATTTTAGTTCTGTTGAATTATGTTCGAACATGATGTTGCAGATTCGATCTTTTTCCGTGTGCAGATGAGAATGTCAGTAATTGAAGCCTTGTATTACAGAAACAAGGTCCATGGTTTGTGCGTGAGAGAGGCTGCTCAGGTGTGTGGGGGTGTTCAAGGGGTGAGTTAGGGCAATGGTTCATGTTAAACTATTTTGTAGAGTGTGTCAATGATAAATGTTATACAGTAAATAAGGTTGGAGCTCTCATTTCTCATTCTTTTTTTGGTAAATGGCTAACAGCAAAAAAAAAGAATTTCTCTCATGAGACATTAGTATAGTTGTATTTTAACATGTCAAAAATAAGAACATACCCAATGAAATTTAACCGATATAAAATATATAAAATTTCAGTATAAGAAGATATGACAAATGAAAACAAATGAAATTGAAAGATGACAGTGACCTGGGCTTTGATTGTAAAACTATGCATGATGACTAAGCATAAGAAACTCACCTGCTGAGCCAGTCACATCCACCTGGACAGTAATTTTTGTTGTCTCAGTCAAAGGCTCATTAGCATAAACATGCAGGACTTTCTGGTCAAAGCCAGTCATCAGATATGGATCAGAAGCTACATTTGCCTCTACATTTGTTCTGCGCCAAACACCACCCCAGCCTTGTGGCTTGCCAAAGCTCCACAGGTCATCAGTCTTGCCAAACCAAAGGCCTGACTGAGATTGGCCAGTCACCACATTGTTGTCAAAGATGGAAGAAACCTTTAGAACAGGCAAGAGTACAAACAAAATTCGTAAGTTTTCTCAGGAGGAAACAACTCTTGTGGTAATTTTAGACTATGGGAGAAAGAGTGATGAGATGGAAGGTACCCAGAGAACAGCCCTGTGAACATCCAGAAAGAAGTCATGACAAAGAGATGTACATATGCCATGAGGAAAGACCTGAACCCAAGACCTTACAATTCACACTGCAGTGGTTTAAAGCGAGAGCCTAATGACAATACTCTGATTCTCTTACCCACTATGAGTCTAAACTCAAGAGGCATCTCTTCAGAACAGTGACTTCACTCCATTCCTTTCCAAACCTTAAGAATGCATAACGTGCGTGTGTATTTGTTGGTGCATGAGTAGGTGTGTCTGTTATAGAAGTGTGTAGGTCGTTTACATGTGAATATCGGTGCATGGCTGTTTGCTATCCTGTTTACTTCAGTACGTCCTTTCTGTAAAGAGCTCTGATCATATTATTGGAAAAGCGCTTTACAAATGTTCATTATTATTATTACTGTTAGGCTATACTGTACTAAACGAATAGCACAACATGGTTATTGGGAATAAATTATATCTAGAGATATTTATTTCTACGTTTTTGCAAAAGATTGGTATCAGCATGTAAACTGTTATCATTGTTAGTACATTCAAAGTCACTAATAGTTGCCTTTGTTTTTCTTAAACATGTATACGTGATTGATTGCCATTGTTATTACTTGGTTTCCACCCAAAACAAGAAAGCCCCTATAGGAGGTGTAGTCTGGGATCACACGAATGTGCTGGCAGATGGGACGCAATCCCCAGGTACTGCCTCCCCAGCCTAAGGGAGAAAGCTCATAGAACAGTCCGTGCATGTCCATCAGATATCTCTCAGTCTCCACTTCTCGGATGCGAGGCCACTCTGTCTGCCACAGATGGTCAAAAGCGTGGCTTCCTTTAGGCAGACGATAGGTCTGCCAAAAGCCATTTTCTGAAACAGAGTGTCCCAGCCTCATCACTTTTGCCTGTAATCACTGTAAATTAAATTGCATGTACTTATTTGCTGTTTCCTAATGCAGTACCAAGAAACAAATGGGTGTGAACACTATCAGCAAATGCAGCACATCAAGCCATCTATTTCACTGTAAATACCTACCATGCTTGTGTGTGTGTGTGTGTGTTTTATGTACTTATGTATTTAAAAACATTTTTAAACCATATACCTTAAATTTGTAAAAGAAGAAAAATATAATTCTGAGTTAAATATCGTAATAGAGCAGAAATTGGCCCTCCTTAATGAATTCTTCACTTTTTTCTGTAACTTTTACTGATATAGAATTGTGCTTTACTGATCTGTTAAAAAAAAAGAAAAAATTAATTCCCAACAAAGTCCCACAACAACATAACATATTCATGCATGCTCACATGTACACCAACCCTACACCAGCCCTTTAGCACATCTTCCTCACACCCCACTTTTGAAAGTTGCTGAAATTTAATGCTTATCTCCCACTGAGAAATGTTGACAAAACATGTCATGGAAAAAATCATCATCAGTCCTACCACACTTTTTATTCCATATCCTCCATTTAAAAAAAACCATCAGAAAACTTTCTACTTACTAGGGTCAAAAACCTTCATAATGACTGAAAGGGCATCCCAGCCTAATGCATAGATGACTGATCCAAAATTGTGGCGACCAGTCACCTCAACAAATGCAGTGTCGGCAAGAATAGTCCAGTTTTTTCCTGGTCCTTCCCATTCAGCCAATCGTCCTCCATGCTGGGTTCTAAGATTAAGGGCAGTGTAAAAGAGTTAGTTTCATTAATTGCTCATAGGAAGAAGATTTTTCTGATAAAAGATAGTCATGTAATAAGAGACAATGATCCCACTTCTCTGACAGCTATAGTAAATTTGACTTTCTTCTTGATTAACACAAATTAAAGTACAATATGTCAAGATACAAAATGCTTCATTATCAATAGTAATTTCTTTGATAAATATATTCACAATTTAGTAATAAATATTCACAAGTCTCCTTACTCTGGAATGATTGTAGATGACTGAGCATTCGTGTCTGGGTATAGTTTTCACACACTTGGGGCTTTAGTGTGAATGAGTGTTTAAACATATGTTAAAGAATAATTCAATTATCAAATGTGAATCTTTGTTCAACAGTTAGATATCAAATAAGTTAAGTAAACTGGAGCAAAAAAAAAAAACAATTAAGTTGTCATGAAGTAGGCTACCACACTCAAATGCGGCTCTGTCACTAGAAATCTTGGCAAACATACAGTTTATATAGAAAAAAACCCATAAAGGAATGAAATATTAAAAAAATCACTGAACATCCTTTGTCAAACTGTGTTTTGAAGTGGCTTCAGCTCTTCCGCAGGTTTTTGTAACGAATGTATGCAAAGCAGCTTCTATGAGTTAACATCTAGACATTCATTAATACCCCTAGTACCTAAAACACATTTAAACCCATGCATGTGCAGATGGTCATAAATGCCCAGACATCCATGATTGTTACACCCCTCATCTCCTCATAGTCTGTCATTCTCACAAAAAGTACAGAAACATTACCCGAGGAAGTCAGCTTCTTCAAAAGTATTGCTGGTCACAAGCAAGCGACCATTTGATGTGTGAGCTGCTTTAAAATGAGGTTGTTCTCCCATATTCGCTGGAATCTTCAAGGTAGTGACCAGATTAAACAGCTCTGTGCAGGTAAGCGATAGGATATCACACTCCCACAAGGGGCCATCCATTCCCAGCATGTACACCTTTCACAAAAAAAGAAGGCAGGCATAATTATGTGTCTGCAATATACATAAAATATAAATAAACATTGCCACACATTTTTACTTTCTTAATATGGCCAACTGCTATCATTATCACAACTGTACAAAGTCTTGAAGCTATGAGCCATAAGTTCAAGCATTAACATACCTACAAATATTAAGTCACATGATTGATTCTTAAATCGTTACATACCAGTCTTTCAGGGTTGGTGAGATGTTCAGCTGTGGCAGCAACTCTCACATGCAGAAGGTCAGGAAATTCAAACAGGTTCCCTTCAGCATCAATGACCCAAGCACCAATTACAATCCTGCTTGTTTGCTTGTGCAGGAGTCGATTGGCGTATGTTGAGGTGTGGTTTGCTAGTTTGGTCATCTGCACAGTTCAAAATTTTTTAATATTAAAGACAAAGTTTATTAAAATCCTGAAGCATAAATGATGATTGCAAAGCAAATTTATAAACTAGTATTTACTAAAGATATATAGATTCACATCACTGAATATCACTCCTACCTGGAAGTTGGGGTCAATCTTGTACAATCCTGTCCCATTGCCAGCATTGGGTACAGACAGGTAAGACACCATGTAAAGATTCTCATTCCAAGGCATCAATGCACCAATACCACACTCAGATCGTGCACCACCACTTTCTGCTGTCACCTATTTTTTTTAAATTATAAACTTCACACTTTGATTTCAGCAGTGAATTCACTTAATGCAGGACAGTCAGCACTAGGCCCTTAAAGAAACTATCTAAAAAATTACAAATCAAAAGACCAAGAAAACTAAACTGAGCAACCAACTACACATTAAAGAAATGAACCAACTAACAATGTATTTAATGCAAATTGTATACATGTATGAACATATATAGATGTGCTCATGCATACATTCACAATTCTAAAAAAATTTCGTTAAATAAATCAAAGTAAGATACTTGTAAATTACAGTGATGAACTACTCCCATATATGCATGCTAGATGTGTAGTCATGAAAAGAGAGCAAGAAAATATGACCTCTCTGAAATACTTTTATCAATGAATGCATAATGTCTGAACAGATTGATAGAAGTAAGTTACTTACAGCAAGTGAAGGTATGATTCCATTCATCTGAAAAACCCCGGAGCTTGATGAACCTGAACCGGGCGTTGGAAAAGTGGGTACAGCAGATTCAAAATTTTCTTTTATTTTAAATTTAATAACTGGCTCTGGGCTGACTTCCTGACCAAATATGCCCTGAATCAGTATTGTGATGACAAGTACACTAAATGTGAATGTCGTCATGGTTAACTTGAACTGGGTTGCTGACAGGAATGTCCTTTTTCTGGAAAAAAAAAATTGTCTTTGATGACAATACCATATACGGTACTTATGTTAATGTTCAACAATGGTCAAGTACAGTGGAGCTCATCTTTAAGCAACTTAAGCATGAAAAAAACTTCATAAATATATTTCCCTTTTGTGAGCAAATTCTGGCTGGTTAATACTCTTGCAGTTCTTTCCACAAGTGTCACTGTATTACTTTATTAAGCATAATAAACAAAGCAATGAACATCGTACTAAAGAAAATTTACAAGTTACATAATTATATAGTAATATCACTGAAAGATAAAGGTAAATCTTTGAATAAAAGATTATCTTATTTATTAATAAAATAAAATTAAAAATTAAATGAAAAGCTGTATATTTATATTTTGCTGTATTTAAGTAAAAAAATAGTTTACCTACAAAAATGCAAAAAGAAAATGTGAATGACAAGAAATTAAAAACTGTTGTACCTAAAAGATCTCTCTGACCAAGACAGCTGAAAACTAACATCTAATCAATCCATCAATCCTGAAATAAATTTTTCAGTACGTAGTTCTATTTTCTTTGCAGATTTCAGTTGTTTCATACAGGGACTGCCAAAGTCAATAGGATAACTCCCTCAAGACAGATCAAGTGTGTCTCTTTCCAAAGCTATATATACAGCATAGAAATGTCTAGGGTTGAATCGTTCAGGACCTTGAAAGATATCTCTTATCTCAGCTCCATTCTGATATATCACACTGGTATCAGCTTCTGTACTAATATTTGGCTCCTAATTATCTCTTCTTTTGTGAGACAATCTTTAGCAGCTTGACCAGACCATGATATATATACTCTTACCAAACCTGTCTTATTCATAATGCTCATATATGCTGGTACAGTTGTGAATAATAGATATAAATTAAATTAAGATTCTTATGGTTTCTAGTACTCAAAGTCTGTTTATAAAACCTTTATAAAACAAGTCGATCAGCTCATTAAGCGGACAGTAAAGAGCAAAGGGAACGATAGAGATATTCCCGTGACCAACCATGCAGTCTTCGGCCAGTGAGTGTAACAATTCTATAGAATTTAATATCACAACTATCGCAGTGTGAGTATTAGTATTAGACATCCTACTTATCTCGGGGCCAGCTTTAGTCAGAGCTGCCTTACCTTTCCCAACACTTGAAGTTCAGACGCAGTTGATGATCGTCTCCTCCCACGATCTATATATCAGACCATTGACCATCAATAGCGGAAGAGCAGACGACGCGAGAGCTCTCTTATTAAGAGAGATGTGAAAAGTCACACTGACAGCTCCACACAGGTATGGCCGCTCACGAAACGTGTGATAAGATTTGTAGACGTCTGCGGGGCGTTAGCACGCTGACCACGATATTAGTTCACCCTCTTTCTGCGGACTACGATGTTAGGGGAAAAGTTAACTATTTTGTTTTCTAATAAAGTCAACGGGTTCTGTCATAGCTGAATTTTATTCATCTTTGGAACTTACAACGCGCAGCATCACGACCAAGATAGATTGCAATCACTAACATTGATAAATGTATGTAAGGAATTAGTTTCACGTGGAGAAGTTTCACTACACCAGGTTCAGCAGGATTTCTTGTAAATTAAATAGATAAAACTGAAGGAGAAGTGCAGAGAGTTTAGTAGGGGACGATGTAGCGAGGAAAAGATGTAAACATACTCTTCGATCAAGTTGTGGCTTGATCACGTGATCGGCAGCTAGGACATATAATCGATGATGCGAAGGCGATCACGACTTTAGCGTCAGTGAAACGCACAAAGGAACATTTTTTTTCTGATTTACTTCAGTTGTCGTCTCGTCAATGGTAGCAGATGGTATCTGGTATAGCTGTGGTTTTATTATTCAAACAGATTGTAAACAACGAAAGTCAACAGCAGACGCCTGCTGAGCATAACGGGAGTGACCTCCCTTTGTGGCGTCAACTCGCTCACGGGGCGAAGTGACTCACGGGTGTGTCATCGCCCCGCGGTTTCACGTGTTCACTTTTAAAGCTGCACGTGAGTTAAATATCTTGATAGCTGATACCATCATCTGCCAAACTGTTGCAGCTTTGGTTATCGGCGTATTGACTTAAGTGTGTCTGTCGCCTTGACAACTTGTATCACCAACATACCACTATTTCAAAGGCCAAAATCTTTACTTTCAGTGGGATTGGCAGATGCACGGCTTTGGGCTGGGGTAGCTAACAGTGAACGCTGTTCATAATCTTGCCTTCTTAGTATACATATTTTTTAGGGGGGCTGCCCATGATTTCTACGCCACTGAATTGATAACGTGTGTGTGTGAGAGAGAAAGCAATGTATAACACCTTGTTATCTTCTAAAGAAATGTTCATCCACGGTTGTCTAGTCTTATAAAAATTAAACCACAACAAGGAGTCAAACTGAGATTTCTTTTGTCTATCACTTTATTCAACTGCTAATCACAGTGTATGATCACGATGCTATATACTACAGCAGAATACACAAATTTCTCCTTTTTATAGATTATGCAGGTCGTGATAGTGCACTCTCATTTCATCTACTGTCCGAGAGGAAAGCCCCTAAAAATAAGTTGCACACAATATTTTGGGTTGAAATCTGTCGTAGATTTCTCGCCAGTTCTTTCTTTTTCAGTGTTTGTCGTCTGACTCTCGAAACCAGGTGTGTACTGGCCATACATCTTCAAGCTATAAACAACCCCCAATTAAGATTACAGCTTGTCTAAGCATTACACGTACAGTGAGGACCTCAAGCAACAAGTGTGATATCTAGCTCTATTAAGCTGTCCATTCGTACATGATTGAAGACCCGCACAAAAATAAACACACAAACACAAAAAACAACAAATGCTCTAAGATATGCAGATATTGGTATGATGATGAACGCGTGTGTATTTTGCGTTACACGACATTAACACTGCAACGTTTGATTGATGGATTTATGTGTCACATAATTACAACTTAATGAGAGAGGAAAGGAGGCGGGAGCTGTGAGAGAGAAAAGGACACTATGCCTCCTTCACAGCCGCAAGCCCAGGTACAGCATCCACCCCTCCACACACACACACTGCCCCCCTCTCGTCAGGTCCAGTGGAAGACAAAACCCACCCCTCCTTTTCCGTGGCCCTTATCTTCTCTGATAATTGTGAACCCCTTTCCGTTAGACAGTTGTTAAGTAGGCGGTGGTAGACAACGTCCGTTTGCAACACGTACCGCATTTCCAGTAGCAGTAGTGGACCACTCCAAGTCAGTGTAACCTGGTGAAGTGTAGGTCATCTGGAGGGTGGACTAGATACGGAGTGGTCAGCTGGGGGGTGGATCAGGTGCGGTGTAGGTCAGTATAGGGGATGGAGCAGGCGCAGGGTGGGTCAAATGGGGGTTCGACTTGCTGTATACGTTATCAATTACCTCCTGACGTCGCACCTGGCGGTTCAGCGAAGAATAAGTGTTCTCCCCAGAGTGGCTGATGTGGTCGTAGAAAGTTCGATTGTCGCCGACCAAAAAGAATTCCTGTCTTTTCTTTCTCTTCTGTTGGGCTTCAGATTCTTTAAAAACGGTTAATCGGCCGTCAGGGTCTGTTTGATAGCCGGAGGTCGTGAAACCCGAAGCAGGACTGGGCTCACCGGCTGCAGAAAGACTAGAGTCAAGAACTACTGACTCATAATGCAATGGAGGAATCTGACGGTGTTGCTGTGGCCGGTCGTGTCCCAAACATTGATTGTCAGGTCTCTTGACGTCCTCGGCGCTAGCCTCTTGAGTCAGTCTGCCCGAACTTGCAGCTTTCGTAACCGTTCCGTTCCTTGCTGAACTTTCTTCATTGTACCCAGCATAGGGCGCTAAGAAAAAACCACTTTTCTCTGGGGTAGCTGTGTCATATACGTGGGTCTCACTGGCCTTATGATCCGAGCTAAAGTCTTCCTTTTCACCTATGAAACGTAGAGTCATATATTCACTGGTGTCTGGTTCTACACGAGTATTGTAATAATCAACCGCATCACTCGACATGCCATTGTTGCCTTCTCGAAGCTTAGCCGATGTAGACTTGACACCTGTCACAGGTGCGCAGTCTTCTAAAGTGATTCTTGGATTGGTCATACCACCGAAAGATAACGTCTGACGGGTGTCTCTCGCTTGAGGCAAACCTGGCTTGCCAGGCTTATCTGTGTACGTGTCATCGGCGTTTGACCAAGAGTCTCCATAAAAACTCCATGCCCCGACTGGACTGCTGTCACCACTCCGGGTAGGCATGTTAATTATTTCGAAGTAGTCACGAGAGTCCCTCGGGTTCAATCTGACCTCAAGAGGTTGACTCCTCGCACCACCGACATGACCTTCACCTGCGAGTGTAAGCCCGCACTGAGGCACGTGCAGCACGTTCGGGCATGACGTGGATTTTCTAGAAGAGACGATGGGAACCTGGGGGTCGGCAGTGCTGCTTCGGTAGGGGTACGCGCTTCGGAGGTAGGCGGCCACGGTCTCCATGACATCTGCGCCGGACAGCGAGCCGTGGGATGTTCTCTGGCTGAATGTGTCCGAGTTGCGGAGGAAGGCATCGGGAACCCCGCGCTCGACAGCCTCTCTGTTCACCGTGATATTGGCGGGCAGATAACCCATCTCCAGCATCTCCCGGTTGCCTCCTCCTCTGGAGCACGATGTCGTTGCTAGGCAACAGCGCCTGTTCAATACAAGTTAAATAAATAAACTTGTTCATTCATAAAACTTTCTTCTTCATGCAGGCGTAAACTTTGTCTCCTTCCTTCCACCTATGACCAAGAGGAAAATGCAGCAGAAATTAAATTTGTCCATATTGTCCGAATTTTATTATCCGAGTATTACTTACAAGAAGAAAATTGAGCAGAAAAGGTCGTCGTGACATACATTTTCATCCCTTAGTAACAATACAATCTTATTCAAGAGCAGTTAATATCTTGAGACCAACATGTAATAGAACAATGAACATACTGGACTAAAATAATCTTAATTTATCTTAGTAGGTGTCCCTTGCTCAAAGCGGATATTTTTATTAGTTGTTACATTTTATCATTAAAATATTCCATCTTTTGGAACATCAAGACTTATCTTTAAAAGAAAGCTTAACATATTTTCTTTGCGACTTTTGTAGAGGTTATAAAATAGCAAAATAAACACATAAGATGGTGAACTGACAAAAGAAATAAATACCTTCTCAGAAACACAACAGTGCCGATGAACAGTACACAGAGAAAGCACAAGACACCAGTTAATATCGGGACCAGCAAACTGTCATCTGCAAGACAAACGTAAGTCTGACCTCAGTTCTTCATCATCATCCATCCATCAATCATCAATGAATCATCAACATCAACAACAACAACAAACGAAATTGAAATGGCGTGGTTAGTGAATCCTTAGTCTTATCAGCAATAACCAGGGGTCAGATCATGAGGCTATGGCCAAGCTGAATTTGTGTTAAAAAAAAGGTTTGTGGGGAAATGGGTTTTTACATGTTGATCGCCATATTAGAGAGGGGTTTGCCATGACTGGCTGAAGACAGACATCTCAATGACCCCTTAGAATATCTCCATCAACACCATATCCAGTCATCCACCAATCATGTGTCAGGGAAATGACAAATTACTGGATCACTGTCCTTACCTGGAGGAGCTTGTATCACGGATGAAATGGGAATAGTTCCACTGACGCTCAAACACTTTACAAAAAAGTTACCCTGGCCTGAAAAATGCAACGAAAAAGTTGTATCAGACCTATGTATATACCATTGATTGATCATTCATTGATAACCATTGATTGATTAGTAGCTTATCAAACAAAGATGACGAGCTCTAATGATTTTTCTTGAATCATTTATCCTCTATCGGCACATTTATATCCCTGTAATACATGCTCGCAAAGATAATCGTGAAACATTCATATTTATTGTAAAATACATGGCTTGCAAGACATACAATTAGCTCTGCTTAGAAAGTCTCCCATGGGTTCCTGCCTCTGTCTATGTGTTCATCGTACCTTGCTGAGAGACGCTGACCCACATCCTGCCAATTCTGTCATCCGAGGAAACGGTGAGAGTCAGTGAGATGTTTGTCGTTGTGGTAGTGATAATAAAATCCTGAGGGAAAAAGCTGTTAGCTCGCTCCTTTTATTACTGTGCTCTACAACAAATTCTGGAAGAGTGTTATCCACATGCTGTAGACTGTAGGCATTGACGGCCCTGATATTGATGTGACTTGGAGTCATTGCGTTTAGTGAGTGAGCACGAGCATGTGACGTCACTGGTTGTGTTGACGACGCGGTGGTAGCCGTAGAGGAAGTTGACGGAGGTCATGATGTAGTTGCCTTCTTCACACGGGTCCACGATCTGTCTGTTGTCTGTGAGACAAACGGTTCCACAAGTTCTGGTGAATGGTTTACCGAAGAATCTGAGTTTTTCTTTCTTCATGAATTACATACGACAATCATGAGAAAGTGCTTACAGTAAGTGCACTAAGTACCTAACTAATGAGCTGGAGACTTTGTAATACTCACCTTCCAAGCACCAGTACTTCACCATGACAGGACCTAGCAGATCCGGCACGACCTCCAGACGACATGGCAACACTGAACTTTGACAATGATGGTAGACGAGGTAGACTTCCTGTGAGGTCAACTGTCTGTCTCTGCACACGGCACTGATGTTGCTGTGTTCATGTTCACTTGATGTCTGAACACAGAACTTGTTCCCGCTACATGTTCCTTTACACATGTCTGCAGATGGCTGAACGAAGTGAGCTTCATTAATAATTACAGGTTTGCAGCTTATTTCTGTGGACGCTGCTGCGGTGTTCTGGCAACTTGGAGCATTTGCTTGCATGAAGAAAACCAAAACACGTTAGGCATTTTTTTGCAGCCATCTACGATAAAAATATGTTCATAACATTTTATCAAATCTCTCTCTTTCTCTCTGACACACAGAGGTTAAAAAGAAGCAGAAAAGAAACAACTAACTTACAAATCCTACTGAAAGAATCATAAGAATTAATTTCCCTAACACGAACACATCAGGGTAGAATGAGTCAGAGAACTGTTACAAAACCACTGAAATTCTGTGGTTAGGGAACAGGTGCAGTATTACAAGGCAGATGGGAATTTAAATTAATTTTTGATGGACGTGCCCCAAAGCCTTTCAAGAACAGTGATGACATGGTATATTAAGGGATGAATGGAAGGATGCGGGATGAATGGACGGTGGGTGCGGGATGCAGGATCCTGCAGCTGAATACAAATGCACCGAATGTCCTGATAAGTGACAATACCGCATCCTACCACAAATAAAAGACGCAGATGATCTTTTTACAGGCGGAATAAACCATATTTATACCGAATACAAAAAAAAAAAAAAAAAAAAAAAAAAAAAAATGTGGACAGAAGGACTTTACTATTTTACTGCTGAACGATGTACAAGATGTCTTGACAGAACACAAGAACTTACCACTGAATACAAAACTCAGACTCATACCATTGAATACAAGCATACCGAATGTCATGAAAGAAAACAGAAAATGTTACGAGAGAATACAAGAACTCTGAATATTTTGTCAGTACAGTATCTAGCTACAGAGTTCATGGACATTGAATGTCTTGTGAAGGGTTAGGGTTATCTGAAATACAGAATCCAAATACTGGATGTTTTTGAGACAAAAAACTATATCTTATAACAAAATACACGTACCCGAATGTCTTGGGTGAAGGAATACAAAATCTTACCAGTGAACACAAGGACGAGCAGCCAGTTGTTGACGAGCAGTCGTCCCATGACGTCGAGGGCTCCATGAACTCAGGTCTTCACCAAATCCAATGTTTCAGTTTCCTGCTCACTCGGCTATTCAATTTTTGCTTTCTGATGACTTGTTGGCATGCTGCTCTTTTCATTCCTTGTCATTTCCTTCAACTCTGTCACATTACTTCGTGGTGTGTTGCCTTTGCTTCCTGCTCTACACTTTCATCCGGATGTTAATGCTCACCGAGAATAAAACTGTCACAGTTCTCCATCCCTGTGTGCGTATGGAGAGAGAGAGAGTGTGTTGTATGTGTACATGACATCGGTAGGAATCTGTATCTGTGTCTGTGCATGCATACCTAAAAATATTCAGTACAGAAAGTACAGAACTTCGTTGGAGTGTGGTGCTTAGAGCTAGGAAACGGGACCACGGAGCTTCTCTCCTTCGTTTTTTGCACTGGCTACCAGTCCGTTCCGGAACTGAGTACAAACTGTCTGTGATGTGTTTTAATTTCTTTGCAGACTCCTGCCCTGGATATTTCTCTAATCTTCTTTTCCCCTACATCACAGCCAGATTACTCAGCTCTTCGTCTAATGACCATTCGCTCTCCATCCCTGTCACCAGAACAAATATGGCCACCGCATTTTTACTGTGGTGAAAAACAGTGAAACTCTCTACCCTTCCATGTCCGCCATCTACCCACCACTGAATCCTTTAAACATGCACTAAAAGACCTCTGCTCCACACTCATTACTCTTGTGTCCTTTATTACTTGTCTGCATAGTTTTTTCTTCTTCCATCCTTCGTATTCTGTCCATGTCTGTGATTTGTCTTAAGCGCTCAGAGCATATTCTTCTTCGTGAGCGTTACAATACGCTATATAAACCAAACGTTTATTATCATCATTATTATTATCATCATTATCTACTCATAAGCTTATCGCTTATTGTTTATTTTATTTTTGAAGCTGTACGTCAAAGCACATGTATGTGTGTGATAATGCAGCCATGGACCAGCAAAACAATAAATAAATAAAACTGAAACGAAGTAATGATTGAAGTTTATCGTTATGTATCCACCGGTTTATGTTTCGATATTCACAACAGAGGAGGTGATCAAGAAACAGAAGGAGAGAAAAAGATTGAGTGTTGAAGCGAGGGAATGAGAGAGAAAGATCTTTATATAAGATGAGAAGGAAGAAATATCTTTCCCTCGTTAGATTCGTTTGTCTTCTTTCCTTCATAACTTTTTTATTTTATATGCATCAGCCAATGTCTTTGTATATTTCTGCTTGTTTTCTGTCTGGTTGTTTGTCTGTCAGTCAGTTTGTCGGTCTGACTGCCCCTGTCGTGAGTAAGCTATGGTCTGTTTCAAGTGCGTGAGGACAGGGCGTGTGATTCAGCCTCAGTTTCCACTGGAAACAGGAACCGCCTTAGGAACAAGTGAGGAAAGTGTTGATGGCTAAGTGAGCACACTTCAACTCTTCAGGAAACAAATGCCATCTCACAACAACTAAACACAACAACAACACAACAACTCCGTGACATCTCACTTCCGCACTCACTCACAGAATGTCCCCCACCCTGACACACATGCAAATATTCATAACACACACGCACACACACACACATACTAACATACACTACTCACACTTTCACGTCCTGCGTGCAGATTAAACTCAAGATTCGTCAGTGTGTTACTTGCAATGATTTCTTTCTAAAATTAAATACAAGGAAAATAAAACGAAGGGTTTTTGAAGTTTTTATTGGCATGATGCATTCCAAATGAGCATTATATTTCTACTTTTAACACACATAGATACATCTGGCTTAAATGAAACTAAATTTGGTTATGAAATGAAAGAAATGCCACAAAAAATTAACTTCATGAAAGGTCATGTAACCTTTTATTTTGGGGTCTTTTTTTTTGGTGGGTAAGGAAAGGTAGCTTCGGCTTTAGGCTTTCTTCTCTCCCATCGCTGCTTTATCTTTCCCCAACCCTCTGGGTATTCAGATACTCATTGATGACATCTTGACCTACCAAGGTCTCCGGATTCATGACCACTGGGCTATTTGCTTTCTCTAACTTTTTTGCTTTTTTTCAAAGTGTTTTATAGCATTTGCAATGTAATTGTAGCTTTTTAAATTTGTTATCTTTACAAGTTTCTGTACGTGGCTATCCGTTTCGAAGTTCACATACAATTTTCTTTTTTATTTTACAAACAACTCTAGAATTTTTAGAAATGTTTTTCTTTGCGTGTTGTTCTGTTCTTATACATTTGGAATTATGAGATTAGCGGCAGCTGCAGCAGAATTACATCCTGATTTGTATTTCTTGTGTTTGGTATGAAGTATAGCACAAAATAAAATGTAACTTATTATTTCACATGTATGTACACAGTTTGTGCTTGGTTCAAGTGCACAGTACATCGGACGGTGTCTTTGCCATGAGATGACCTCTCCTCTTTCCCTCTTTCCAGATGACCTACATCGTAGAAGGTGCTGTTTGCTGATTGCCTCCCCTAAACAAAATTCTCTGAAAAGGACTAATAAAAGATTTATTGAGAAGGATAACAAATAATTTACATTGTTTTTAAGAACAATTTCCTTTTCAACCTTATGCTCCTTTCTCTAAAACAAATCTTTAAGATTTTAATTAATTTTGCTTGTTTTGAATATAATAAAATCAGTCTCGTAGTACTTATCTACTTCTTTGCATATATTTTAAAAAATGGAAAGAAAAAAGCAGCAAATTGTATGTGTGATGTTAATCAAAGTATGTAAAATAATCTTGATAATTCTCAGAATTATCCCTTAGTACCTGTACAAATAAGCTATCTCACCAATTGGCACAAATGGAACGTAGCTCTGTCAGCAGACTGTGGGATCTTGAAGCATAAGACGGATCCATCGGATGGAAAAAAAAACTTTTCTGAGCAATCAGTTTCTTTGCGTACGTAGCAAACAATTATAATTCTACATGACAGTCGGATGAAAGGTGCCTGCGTTCACGGTAACCAAATGCGAGGCTGTTTAAATATTCAAATATTGAACCGGAAATATCGATAGAACCCGACCATAGCTTCTTTATGTTAATTTTTTTTTAAAAAGTTAAAGTAAAATTTAAATGGACTATATTTGGAGTTACAGAGAACTCAAAGAAGCGCGAACTTCAGCCTGCAATGTCCTTGTCTTTAACGATGAGGTATGTAGCGCTCGCTTACACCGGAAGGTAGAGGCCATATCTGGTCACGTGACGGATAACATAACCCTGCAAGTTACAGCGATAACTTGCTGTCTCTTTGTTTTGTAATTGCAGATGCAAGATCGCGGTTAATTTCCGCTGGATCTCAAGGATGAAAATTGTAAAGGTTGGTGGTGCTCGAGACCGAACTGTCCTTGGGTACCGCTCATACAAAAAGCTTGTGAAAGCTGTCATGAGGTCCACTTCCTCGCACCTTACCTTCCCTTGGACTCTCTAGAGTCAGGCACCCATTTCCCACCGCTGGCTGTACTGGGGTGGGTTTGGGGTGGAGGGACTAGCTGAACCACACGGGTATCTAGCTGGCGCGCCTCTGGGTTAGGACGCCAATGTTTTTACTACTCAGCTACCCGATTCATAAACTTGTGAAATAAAAATCGTAAGCGTTAAAGTTCGGTTTCCTTTTTAGTAGAACTGAGGGGAAAATTTTTAATATACAAGTTTTAAGCGAGTTCATAGAGTTTTTCAAATTTTATGCATATCTTCAGATACATAATTTATAAAATTACACATTTATGATTTGAATTAAATATAAAGATATATGACTATAAAATAATATAACTATTATTATAATTTGTTTGAAATACTCCTGAACATTAATAATTTAATCCTATATATAATGAGAAACTTGGACATGAAGTTATTCTCCAAGTGTACTGCAATTTTATATACCTTTAGTTCATGAGAACACTTCTTGTCTTATATATATATGTGTGTGTTTATAGCCAATTTGGTTGAGTAGAATTGTAATATTTTTTTAGCTTTCTTTCTCTATTAAAAAAACACACACATCTCTTGTTGTGTTCGTGTGTCCATTTATATAGATATACATGTATAGATAAATATAAATGTTATATATCCACTTTTCTCTCGTCCGTTCATCCATCTCATTATTTGTCTTTCTGTCTGTCTACGTGTCTGCCTGTCTGTTTGTCTGTATGTATGCGTCTCTGCCTATGCTTCAGGGTGTTTATACACCATCACATGCAAAACACTAAAGGTTGTTTTTTTCAAAATTACCTGCTTGTGTCTGGATTGGAATTGTTCCACTCACTGCTAGGCATCTTACTGCAAGACCTTGACCTGAACATTAAAATAAGGAATAACTCATTAAAAATGAGTTTGGTCTATTAAACCAAGATCGCACGACGTCTACTTTGCTGATTCTAAATAGTTTTTAATTTTAGTGACCATCAGTTTACCTTGTACGTGTAAACATTCAAAACGATGCTATTCACGCAAACACGCTTTCACATGTGGACATGGACTTCGTACAGTATGAGGATATTTTGACTATCTTTGCCTATCTGTCTGTCCATCCATGTAAGCATCTATCTATACATCAGTTCTAACCTTGTTGAGAGACGCTGACCCACATCCTGCCAATTCTGTCATCCGAGGATACGGTGAGAGTCAGTACGATGTTTGTCGTTGGGGTAGTGATAATAAAATCCTGAGGGAAAAAGCTGTTAACACGCTCCTTTTTATTATTGTGCTCTACAATAAATTCTGGAAGCGTGTTATCCACATGCTGTAGACTGTAGGCACTGACGGCCCTGATAAGGAGGTGACTGGAGTAATTACGTTTAGTGAGTGAGCACGAGCATGTGACGTCACTGGCTGTGTTGACGACGCGGTGGTAGCCGTAGAGGAAGTTGACGGAGGTCATGATGTAGTTGCCTTCTTCACACGGGTCCACGATCTGTCTGCTGTCTGTAATACAATGTAATGTCTTGTAATGATTTACCGAAGAATCTTAGTTTTATGTACACACACACACATCCCCTATCACCTATCACGCTTTTGTAACAATCTGCTTAGAAGGACTAAGTCATCTTTAATTGTAGTGCACCGTGTATGTTCGGTTGAAAAGAGGCTTGAGTGTCCTGTATACAAAGTTTAAATTTTTCCTTGCTTTGTTCATTACGCTGTGCAAGTTCAAATAACAAATGTACCGGATAGTGTTACATACAGTAATTGCACTAAGTACCTAAATAACGAGGTGAAGACTCTGTAATACTCACCTTCCAAGCACCTGTACTTTACCGTGACAGGACCTAGCAGACCCGGCACGACCTCCAGACGACATGGCAACACTGAACTTTGACAGTGATGGTAGACGAGGAAGACTTCCTGTGAGGTCAACTGTCTGTCTCTGCACATGGCACTGGTGTTGCTGTGTTCATGTTCACTTGATGTCTGAACACAGAACTTGGTCCCAGTACATGTTCCTTCACACATGTCTGCAGATGGCTGAGCGAAGTGAGCTTCGTTAATAATGACAGGTTGGCAGCTTATTTCTGTGGAGGCTGCTGCGATGTAATGGCAACGTAGAGCATTTGCTTGCATGAAGAAAACCAAAACAAATATGCATTTTATTTATATAGAAATATTTGCTCAGTATACATTGCATAAATAATGTTAGTTCACATCATAAAATATTCGATGAATGTTTATAGACTGGTATTTACAGAGGAATTTTTTTTTAAATGCCCAGGTCGAGAGGTTGTAGTAGACTGAGGTTTAGTGCACCCGACTTGGGGTCGTGTCCTTGGCTCGAGACTGTCCTTGGCCTGTGACTGAGACATTGTCCACCCAGAAGAGGGATAGTGATTTATCAGATAAAGTAAACGACTAAACACCAGAAGAAATCACTTACATTGTGACCCCTAGGTTATGGGGCCATTTGCTTTGCACTGCCTACTTTTTCCACATGAGAGGTCAGTAAAGAGAGCTTTTTCAGATATGAGCACACGACCCCTTTCCTTACTCGAAATACAAACCTACAAGCAGCATCACGAACAGAAAAAATGTTAAAATCGTGGAGAACGAATGTTCATGGAGGCTTGTAATTAGCACATCCCTCCTTCGTCTGTTTCCTGTAGCTGTAGCCTTTGACAATGCAAACCTTTCAATGTACACTTTTCTTGTCGAGAAAATCTATTGTTCCATACTTTACTGGCAAGTGAGAGAGAAACAATAACAAAGGCAAATCTTATTGAAAAAAGATAATATGAAAAGCAAACAATGGGTTTTTTTTTTTGCTTCTAGCTGTCACCTTAGATGGGAAAATATGTCAACAAAATTATCAGCGACAACGAATTAAACACCAAAGAGTGAGTGAGAGAGATAGAGGGTGGGGGAGAGAGGGAGGTAGGAAGAGAGATAGGCGGGAAAGAGATAGAGGAAGGGTAAGAATAAGTGAGAAGGAGAAAGAGTAAGAGATAGAGAAGTGAGAGAGAGTAGGTGAGTGAGACGGAGGAAGAAGGAGGGGACGAGATTGAGGGAGAGAAGTAAAGTGAGGAAGGGAGAGTGAATGAGAGATAGAGTGAGGGAGAGAGAGTGAGTGATAGAGTAAGGGAGGTAGAAATAGTGAGTGAGAGATAGAGGGAGAGAGTAGTCCTGCTGCGTAAGGATGATGAATTTTCAAAAAAAAAAAAAAAAAAAGGAGAACATGTACTGGCGAGAAATTGTAAAAATCCCAGCTTTAGAACCAGAGGATTTCAGCAAAAGAATACTGGGAAAAAGTAATGACTTGCTTTTACACGTATATTTCTGGGTTTGTGAAGCGCGATCATAGTGCAGTCTATGACAATAATGACACTAATAATTACTAATTACTCGACACATGGAATATAATATATATACTCTTACCTAAGACTAAGACCAAAAGACACTCGACGAGTGCCGATGACCCGGCCATGTCCTTGACCGCTTTGTCACAGCTCAGAGGTGATGGCTGACTTCAACAGACACTTGCATGAGAGTTTGTCCTTAAATGTCAGCTAACTTCTCCCCTTGTGCTGATCTGACTACTTTTAACTGCAGACTAATTCCTTAAACACACTCATATCATTCACCGAGCCAAGTGTTGCTTTCCTTTCCATGCTTTCAACAGGATGCTACACAAAAAACCGCTAGTTATCTCTCTGGTCTTCGTTTCGACCTTTAGTCAGTAAGGAGTGTATGTATGTTCTACACGTGTTTGACTATTATAAACAACGTATACTTTATAATATGTGGCGTTTGTCGTGTTTGACAGTAGCCTTTTGTGTTTACTAGAAACCTTGCATAAAATACTTCCTCCACACGATTATCCCCCTTTAATAACATTGAGGACATTTAACTACTTTGCAGCTGATTTCAAAATGTCTGAACGAGGAAGTATTTTTGGCAGAATACTATTTCTGACACAAACTTGAGTCGTCCAGGCTTTTCCGGCTTGAACCTTGCACGTGTTGAGAAAGTCTTTGTATCATGTCCGGTCCAGCAGCAGAAGCGGATCACTTCCCTTATTTTTTTCCCTTCGATGATGGAGACAGTAGTTACATGCGCACAAGAAAGTAAAGTGACAAATCAGACTCCATCATACAAACACAAATTCTTCTCATGCATTCACTTCCACACACATACACGAACACACACACACAGAGTTGTCTTGGACTGTAAGAGGAAGAGAGGAAGTAGGTGCGTGTTCGTGTGTATGTGTGCACAAGCATGAAACATACGTATACCTACACACATACATATTATGCAAGCAGACACGCACACATACACACATACAAGCAACCACATTTCCTATATCTACTCCTTTTGTCTATCAGAAGATAACAGACTATGCTAATTATTTTAATTATTTTTGTGCATCTTATTATTATTTTCTGTTACTGGTGGGTTTTTTAGACCCGTATACGGGAAGTAACTCTGCAAGCAGCATAAGAAACAATGTGCCGGGTCGTCTCCCTTCGAAGAATGTCGAGAATGGAGTGTGGTGTTGTGTAGTTCAATTTTAAGTTTGTGCGGAATTATTAAAAAAATATTATTAAAATATTTTTACTGCAACAGAGATAAACTACAGTAAATATTTTAATCACATTTATTTTCAAAATAAAAGCCAGGAAACTTCGTGTACCACTGCAGATATATAATATTGTACATTTAAATGCAGGTAGATAAAATTTTAGGGTATCTGTTATTGCTCAAAGCCATTTCATGTTTATCAGTTTTTCAGCTTTGTTTCCGTGTTTGTCTATTAAAAGAATGAGCAAGCAATCAGCGAACGCCATGACTGTGATGTCATTTCCGGCACGAAGGTGAGGTGATGGTCAGACTATAGGCGCACACTCATTGATGGCAAGCACTCGTGAAGCTCTGTATCTTTGAGCCAGATGCACGATGTGTGTGAAAGGTCTCAGACACAGTGAAGTAGCATTTCGCACCTGGCTGTCACGTGACGTGTCGACGTGCCTGAGAGTCATGTGACCTCTCTCATCCACCATGTCGCAGGCTGCAAGTTGTTCAGACTGCCTCTTGCTCCTCCCAGCCCCGTCCAAGGAGCTCTTTCTCCGCAGTTTTCTGTAAAAATGTCAAAAGTTATAACTTTCCCATTCTTCCCGTGATGACTTCCTCCATTTCCTGATTATTATTGTCATTGTGTTATTATACGTAGTCTTATTACAAAGCTAATACGAAGTTTCGTCAATATTTATCCGCAATGCAGCTGGATTTTTATTGGCAGCACTTTGTGCCCAGTACTCGAATATTATCAGAAGAGGGACGCAATAATAGAATGTGCTGGATACAGTGTGATGCTTACTGACAGGCTGAAGCCTACAGCCAGAAAATATTTTTATAGATATGAAATACTGAAGTGGACAATTGGTTGAGACATATTTACCTTCTCCAGAAAAATATGGAGAATACGATCAGGCAGATGACAACGAAGGTGTCTACTCCGACTTGGGCAGAAAGTATCCAGGGAACTTCGGTGACATTCACAAGTGAGGTCTGAACTAATTAATAAAACATTATTCCAAATCGCTTTGTAATTCAGCCAATTACTTCTATTCAACAAAGATCAGTTATAAACTTTACAATTCAAACAATGTAGTAGAAGATAGGTTTGGTATTGTCAAATTCGTTATCTGCGATCAAGGAAGAGAGAATTTAATGACAAGATGTTTTAAATGATAAATGTGATTGATTGGCAATAAACATAAGGTGATACGTGTAGGTAATTTTCAAGTAGATACATCAGCATTACCTGTTTCTTGAGTGCCGACAGGAATAAATCCCGAAACAGCGGCGCATTGAACAGAAAAGGATCCTTGTCCTGTGTCCCAACAATAAAAGTTTATTAAAATGAACAGAGTATAATATTTGAGAATTCCTTTTGAAAAAGAATTTCTTTCCCTTTAAGAGGCATATTATTTTCATTGGTTGGTTTGTCTTTTTGTATCTGTTTGTTTTACACAACAAACTCTCACTAAAATAGTCTAACTCACAGATACAAGAAAGTTCTAACACACGCTGCCACACCTCTATCAACCAATACCATCCATCCATCAAGCCAGCCAATATACCTTGCTGAGAGACGCTGACCCACATCCTGCCAATTCTATCATCCGAGGATACGGTGAGAGTCAGTGAGATGTTTGTCGTTGTGGTAGTGATAATAAAATCCTGAGGGAAAGAGCTGTTAACACGTTCCTTTTTATTATCGTGCTCTATAGTAACTTCTGGAAGCTTGTTATTCACTTGCTGTAAACTGTAGGCATTGACGGCCTTGATATTGAGGGGACTGGAGTCATTGAGTTTAGTGAGTGAGCACGAGCATGTGACGTCACTGGTTGTGTTGACGACGCGGTGGTAGCCGTAGAGGAAGTTGACGGAGGTCGTGGTGTAGTTGCCTTCTTCACACGGGTCCACGATCTCTATGTCACCTATAACAGAAATATTTCTAGAAAAATCTTCACTCGATTTCTAATTAGTACTAACACACAAAGCAAAACTTAAAACAAACGAAAACGAAAGCAAAAACGAACCAAAACTAACCACCCACTACACCTAAACAAAACAAAATGGAAATCGAGTGCGAAGGCTCGCATTATACACATAATGGGGGAGGAGGACCACATTATAATAGTATGACTGCTTACATGTGAAAAATCTGATGAAGAAGTTGTATAGATGTAACTTCCTTTGTAAATACGCCATAATATTATTTTATTTTATTATTTAGAAAGACGAACAAGGGCCTGTAGTTTAGAAGCAGAATAACGAACGTTGTGCTAGATGAGCTCACCATACCAAATCTGCTATGATCGGTGATAAGAGCAATCATTAATTCTTTCCACAACCCACCTTGCATTCTGTTTCCCGTTTCTTCATTCCCGTTACCTTTCAAGCACATGTAATCTGCTTTGACAGGACCCATCAGACCCGGCACGGCCTCCAGACGACATCCTGGACTTGGACAGTGATGGTAGACGAGAAACACTTCCTGTGAGGTCAACTGTCTGGATGTGCAACTGTTGTTGCTATGTTCATGTTCATTTGACGTGTGAACACAGTCGTTACATGTGCTGTCACATGTGAACTCCGCCCAGGTGATGATGGCGGCTTGGCAGCTTATCTCTGTGGAGGCCATTTTGCTCTTCGAGGTGATTGCTGATGTGATTGTCAGTCGGACAAAATAAATCACTTGTAAAAATTGTTGAGTTCAATATTTTGTTTGTCGTCCTTACGCACACACGATATACCTCTGCACGTACAGATGCAAGTACGAAAACAAGCAAGCAAGCAAGCAAACAAACAAACAAACAAACAAACAAACAAACAAACAAACAAACAAACAAACAAACAGCATTTTCACAAGTACAAGTCGACACAACCTCAAGACGATTGATTCACAAGTTCAAAGTTGACCACTTACCAGTGTCCACAACCAGCAGCAGGAGCACGACGACAGTCGACATCATGACGGCGATGTCTCAAGACAAAAGCAACTGAATATTCTGCTGCCACGTAACCCATGTAACAGTGTTACGGTGTAACGTGACTGACGTAAGTTTCACGTTCCGTGTTGCTAAGGCCTCGCACACAACACAACAACTACACAAACAAGCAGATATTCAGGAGAGAAGTGCAGGGAGTACTGTGTGATGTTAGGGTCCTCGTCAAAGCAACATCATGACAATAACATATTGTCGCGTTTATCTTCCCGTGTGAAAGTCAAGAGAATCCCGAAGCTTTTGTGAAAAACTTCATTGTGTTTGCCGCTTGTTATTGTCTCAACCTTGTTCCTCATCCTACACTAACATCTAGGTGTTGTTGACTTTGCTTGGCTGACCTACTCATACCTTATGGAACTTTCAGCTTCCTTACATTATGTACGAATATAGGAGCCCATCCTAATAACTCTTTCGGTTAGTTAAATATATAGATATTGTTATGCATGTATTACTAGATATTATTATTGAATATATTAAAATTTGTATAAGTTTGTCAACTATCTGTCCCCACCCTCCATGCTTCTCTCGCTTTTTTTTCCCTTTCTCTAGATGTTGAATCATATTTTAGGAGGAAGTACAAATGCCGTTGACGACATGTTGACATCAGGGTGTGTATGTAATCTAAACAGGAAAGCTTTTTTAAATACAGTTCTCTCTGTTTCGTTTTTCTTCAGATCCTGCTGTCCCCAATACTCACCCCAGCCCCTGTCACGTGCACGCACACACACACACAGGTTTGACAGGGAGTGGAGAGTGATTTCTTCATTAAGATGGCGGCAATAGGTGTGTTGGACTTTGTATCTACAGGAAGGATTTCTTGTGTTGTCATGAGACTAATGAATCACTTATTAAGGTAATGAAATTTTTGCAACATCCCAAACAGCCTTGGCCAATAACTGAAACTTTTTTCTTGAAAAGATATAATTTGAATAGGAGTGCAATAAAACATCTATAAAAGTTAAAGACTTGGATAGATTTATTTATGAACATCTCAATAATTTGTACAAGTTTAGTTTAAAGGATGAAAAAATAAAAATATAATTAGCAATAATATAAGCAGATATTAGATATATTGAGGAAATCATATGCTGACGTTTTTAAATCGAAAAATATTCTTTCTCTCTTTTTTTCCCTTTTTCCTGTTCCTTATCATCTGCTGCTCTCTTCTTATATTTATGCAACAATGTATTAAACAATTCTCGAAAACACAGCAAATGACAGAAAACTATTGTTTTTATTATCAACATGTTAATTGTGTCATATAGCAAAAATAAAAAAATATAAATTCTGGGGAACGTTTCAAAATCAGGTGGACGTAGCTGTTTCTTGAATATTTTTTTTCGCCGAGAAATGGGCAGAAGCATACAATCTGCAATTTCTGTAAACAGTTTTGCAAGTTCCATGAAATCATCAAACATCCCTCACTGCAACAGCAACAGAGAAAATCCAATAATAATCAGAGGTAAAATATCTTAAACGGCGTGATTTTTTTTTCTTGGTCGTGGAGAGGGTGTTGAAAAGGTGGTCTGCACTGGTTTTCATGATTCTAGCATTTCTAGAAAATAAGTGACGACCCATTGTTAATTCCAGAATAGCTGTTTGCTTTCTCGTTGGAAGGAAGTTCTGTACACAGGCTGTCGACTATATATATATAGCTCAGGTATTAGAAATAAGTGATGTCCAGTACACTTGCCGGTCATCATCATTTCCTGTGTTTTCTTTCTCCGACTTGTCAGTACCTTCGACCTGTGTCATCGATTCAGAGCTAACTGTCTTTGCGGCAGTCCAGATAGAGAGAACTATCTGGTTTTGTCCTGCGTCTGAAAGATAAGCAAACATATAAATAAATATAAATACATTTTAAGTTTGTATTGACGGTGTGTTCATGTGCTTGTGTGTGTGTTCCACAGACAGAAATTAAAAATAATGTCCCACCCAAGCATCCCGTATTCCTCACTCACTCAGACTTTCTGTCTGCACGCGGCACGTTGACGTAGCCATGTTCTGTGGCTGGCGATGGAGTCTCGGGATCGACAGGGACCCTCGGGATAGGAGTCACATACTCCTGAGGGTCGTCAACCTCCGTGTAGTAGTCATCATCAGTACTTGTGTTGTGAGAGGCATTGTCCACACAGTTTGCATCATTCTCTTCTTTGTCTTCGATCCATGGCGACTCTTGGCTACCGATAGATTGTTTGATCATTTAATACTGGGCTGTTGCTATCCCCTAAGTTTGCGATTCGGAAATCATTATACATCTCCCTTAATCCCCCACTGTGTTTATCAGAAGTAAGGGAAGGCGTTAAGAAGTTATTCTGTTAATAAAAAGTAACCAAAGATATAAAAATTTTTATTTCAAGAAAAGGGACACCGACTGACAGCAAGATTTACAGAAAGGCGGAAAACATCTTCCTATATAACAAATTTAGACTAGCTTGTATCTGTAAACTGTGTACAACATTTTTGGGTTCGACCACTTTTTCTTTCTCCTCCAGCATCACTGAAAGTTTGAAGACTCACCTGGATGTTATACCTGGAGTCAGTTGATTAACATACGGGTGTGTGGACTCCATAGTTAAACACTTTGTCGGGATGAGGACATCAAAGTCTGCAGCCTTCTGTGTATTGATGGGAGGACAAGCTGTTCTCCTTTTCTCCATGGACAAGGTGTTGCGTACAGTAGGACCCTGCGAGGTGCCCATGATAGTCGGGGCCATGGATTTCGTCTTTTGTGGGCGTTCTACCCTCGGACTGTAACAGTCGACACAAAATTTTTGTACACATTTTCATCCTCCAACTTTGGCCTAGTTATGTACCTGTCCGCTATCCCTTTGTTAAAATGCAAAGCCCTCCAAGACTGCGGACTTTAGAGATTGTGTAACATTTTGTGTGTTACTCTGTTGTAAAATCGCACATTATGTTTCAAATACTAAACACTTGAGGAAGAAATGTCATAAGATGGAAGGGGGGAGCTAAATTTCTGGTGTATCAACTCGTTGGGAAATGGATCAATCAAAGAAACAGTCTTTTTTTTTTAACCCACCTGGAGGCTATGTCTGGATCCGGCTGATTCTGGTACATTTGCCCTTGGCTCTTCGGTTTCTTCTTGACAACCATCCGGTAGACCGATGGCGCCATTACAGATGAGGCTTTTGCACTCTGGGATTGCTCTTCGACCCCATTCTGGAAGGTAACTCTCGTCTTCTGAGAACTCTCAACTCCAGGTACGGCCACTCCGACCTTGCTCAGTGCCCTATGAAGCTCAGGTACATAACTGAAATAAAAATGTCGAGATTCGGTTATAAACCATAACGCTTATCAAGATGTACAGATGTAAATGACCGTTAATATATTTCGTACACAGGGCTAAGAGGCGGGTCTGCCTCCAGATACACATGAATTTACCCTCTTTTCAAAAAATTTCTTTTCTAATTTTTGTGTTGTTGCAAGGGATGCTGAAGAAAATCTAAAAACGAGCAAAATTATTTACAGTGTTTTGACATGTTTATGATTGATATGAAAAATATATCAGACAACCCACTTAGCGAAAGAGCAGGGCGAGATTCTAAGTACTAGTATGACGTAGGCTCAGCTCACCTGGATTTCGTGGAGGGAAGCTCTAGTTTCTGACGAGGGAGGGTCAGAGACTTTGTCCTACTGACATCAAGTTGTCCAGACATTTTGCGAGAAGGCAAGCAAGGCGGTGGACTGCTCATGTCAGTGTACAGAAAGTCATCCATGCGTCTCTTTAGTGAATGATCTACAGAGGGTGTGATTGGAGCTACTGCCTCTGTAGAATTTGGTGCTTCAGAAAAGTGTCTAGAAAAGTAATGTGTACTATACATAATATGTAGATGAATTTTTTTTTACTACATAATATAACAGCGTTAAAAAATGTGTCAATGTATTGCGATACTTAGGAGACATACCAAAATCAAACACACAAACACATGAGAGATACTGCTGTGGGCAAAGAGAAAAAGACGCTGATGTGTAGATTAATGTACCAAAAGGACAAGGTAAATTTTCAAGTCACCTGGAGGTCGTGGCTAAGGCTTCTTGGTTTTTTTGAGTCATGTCACGGGACCGAGTCCTGTTATTAGTGCTCTCGGACATTCGGCGTGAGGGGGGCAAACATGGAGGTCGATTTTCAACTTCTGTGTAGAGGAAATCGTTTGGAGAACTCTCGACATCAATTCTGGGAGCGTCAACTTTGTCTTGTGGCACCTCCAGGATGTACCTGCTGGAGGAGAGCGATTCAATCTTTTGCATCAGTTTCATCTGGCACTCCCAAAATTTTTTGTCAAGCATTAAAGATAATTGCTTGCATAATTGTAATCATGAGTCATTCTAAACATTGTAAGTAGGCACATTAGAATATTTAAATAGTTGTGGAACATATTTACAGGATTCTCTTATGAAACATTGACCATAGTAATATATTCGACGATATGTATCCGATTTAACTGATGTTTCCAAAGTGTTTAATCATGACACCCAGCATCTACAGCTTTTCCCCTCATTTTTTTAAATAGAGACAAAAATCCCGGCGTCCAAGAGTTTGATCTTGGCACCAAGCATCTCACTACCTGGAAGGTGGGGAGGTACTCTGCGGATGCCGCTGGCTGGAGGCCGAGCTCGAGGACAACACCCTGAAACACACTCACATGCTCATAGGGCACGTCCTTGACCTTAGTGCAAGGAAGAGAGCGTGATAGTGATTGGCTAGAAGACACGAGCGAATCAGCCATTGGCTGGCTAGGTGGCTACTAGCTAAGGTGACGTAGCAGACAGCTAGGAAGCATAGACTGCTCTAAAGTGTGTAAGCGGTAGTTACAAACAGAGGACAGACCGACCGACCGAGCGACAGACAGACAGACAGACAGATGGAACAACAAAGGCGAGAGGGAGAGAGGGACGGAGAGAGAGACCTAACCAGATGAAAAGTTCTACATGACTAAAAAGAAATGAGATGTGCTAGTGCTTTATTTACATGCGGCAGTCGTCAGCATCGATGTAGGAGTTGATGTTGGCAGAGGTCGCCCCGGATCGGGCTCCTGTTGCCGCCATGTTTATCACGACCTCGTCTGACCGTCCCGTCTCCTCCTGATGCTTCGTCCTTCGTCTGTGAACAGACGAGAAATGTGTCATAATGTTTAAGTAGATATGTGCATGCATATTGTATTGACCTACCTCCCCACCTACATGTATACCCACATGCATACGAACTCAAACGTACAAAGAAAGAAGATGAAGGCAGAAGGAATAGAAAATAAAGGAAAGCATAAAGAAAGAAAGGAACAGAAACTTTTCTCTGACATCATTTGACAGTGACGCCATTTTACGACGTTATTTGTTAGTGACACAATTTGACTGTGACGCCATTTCCGATGCCATTAGACAGTGACGATATTTTTTGACGTCACATGGCGATGATGTCAGTTTCTGACGCCATTTGACAATGTACTGCTACATATACAAAGGCAAGAGTCAACACTTTCTTGCTCACCTGTGTTTGTATCTCACCTTTGACTCAGTCCGTACGCTAACCCAGCGACAGCCAGCAGAAGACTGAGGGCAACGACATTGTAGAGCACCAACAGCTGGAAATCTCTTGCTTGACCTCCGCCCTTTTCTTCAAAGTACATGAAAAACGTAAGCTAGAGGTTTTACTATACTCCAAAAGTTCATTAAGAGACAGTAACTTCTCAAATTAACAAAGAATTCTTTTTTTTTTTTTAATTTCTATTTACTTCGAAAGTGAGGTAGCACCACTTCCATTAACCGTCTCAACTCACCTGTCTCCTTGTTTGTCGCCGCAGTTTCGTTAGCAGAGGTACAAGGGACAGCCAGTCCACCACTATCTGTTTCAGCAGAGGACCAATTAGAAAAAATAACAGGCATTTGTAAGACACACTCCTGTGTACGCAAACCTTGCATCCGTTAAAGATGTTGTTTGTATTACTATTACCAGTGACAATGACTATTATACATTTTAGACATTGTGTTGACTGTCTATTGGCACCAAGCAATCTCATCGGATGACGTGCAATCACTATGGCGGTTTTTTTTTTTTTAAAGAACTAGGAAATTATTTCCACCTCCTCTTACAAACCAGTACAGAGCTAGCAAATGTAGCGTTGGGTGGGATGTACTACTTTCTAAAAATCCCCAGCTGTATGGGTAAGGTTATTGTATCATTGTTGTCCGGTGTACGAGAACTTTCTCTTCCTTTCGCTTCAAACATGAAAGAAACGCGTACAAAGAGAAATATTGTAAAATATAAAGAATACCCTTGAAAACCGGTTTTTAATTTGCGAGGATGAGGATGATTATAAAGACTGGCGACTTTATCCTGTAGAGTTAATCTTCCTCGTATTGTTTCTGTCGAGTCGTCGTCTCTCTGTTCCTTAAATGTTTTCTAGAACAGAATTTTCCTGCGTTCAGATGACTACAAAGGAGCACATTATTGAGGAAACCATCACAGTTTGATTGTTCATGTATAAAGCTGCATTTCCGTTAAAAATTGTATCAACACCACCAACACCTAGCCACCACCACCACTACTAAGTGGGTAGTTAAAAAGTAAAACCAAGTCAATCTCTGCATTTTCCTTTGTAAATATATTTTGAGATTTGTTGAGTATTCTGTGTAGAAATGAAAAACTACGCTGCTTCATGTATTTGTTAAAGGTCTAGTGAAGTAGAGTTTGTCTTTCTAAGGAATGAGTAGTCTTCAGCGCAAGATGCGATTTCTCCAAACCTGGGTGATTACCTACCTTTTATCGAGTTTAACACATATAAACATCTATACGCGCAGGCAAAAGTCCATATAGTGACGTCACCTTTGTACACAAACTCTATCTTATGCGTAGTCAAAGCTCTGCAACTGGCTGAGGCCTTTCGATATAAACTATTCATGGGGATGATTTAATGCCTGTGTCTCGAGGACAGAAGAAGTATGCGAACCCAGATTTGAGAAAACATAATCTTGCAGTTTACCTTCACAAAGAGACAGGATCATCAACGCAGGCAGTAAAAACCCACTGACGCCACCTCTGCACTCCATGACAGGCCTGAAGTAGCCTCAACAGCCGAAATAATGTGAACTGTGAAGCAGATGCTCCATCAACAGCATCCAGTCTTGATGCAGTCAGCCAGAGCACAACCTTCCTCAGTCATCTTCCTCGTTAGACGATGTGATTACCCGGTGACGTCACACTAGGTTGCAGTGACCAACGGCAAATACGAATCAACGGTTATCTTCGGCAAGTATGCTCGTTACAAAAGTTATAACTGACAATTTATTCGAGGTTGAGTGGCTAGGTGACGGAGCCATAGACTGTACAAAGGCGGAGTGCCGACATTTTCTTTCTTATCCCCCTCCCCCCTCCCAAAAAAACCCAAAACAACAACAAACAAAACAAACAAACAACAAACACAAAAAAGACCTGCACTTTTTTTGAAAAGATTATTATAAAATAATAAGACCTAAACTAATCTTGAAGCTCTGGGTTCTGTCGTACGACTTTACATAACATGTGGACCAGCATACTGACCACAGAGCCAGGGCAGGTTGGTATTACTAAACATTACTTTTATTCCCCTCTGTTTTTCAGTGTCAAAAAAGAGATGTTATAAAATGTCGCCAGTCAAAAATGACCCGCGGAAATCGCTCTTTGTTGGTTTCGGATTAACAACTACATGATGTCGATGATAAGGAGGAAATTGTGAAGAGAGTTTTCAATTTCCCCCTGAATTCACTATTGTCTCTATTTTTAGATCTGTTATTTCCATGGGCATTTCTAAAAAATACTTGCAATTGAGGAAGTCAAGATTTACCAGTAAACTGCTTTTAGTGATAGATGGCTATCAGCACCAAAAAAAACAAAAAAACAAAAGGAAATACTCAAAGTATAATAAATCAAGGAAATAATTTGCAACCAATGCGAAATATGACACCCAAGGATAATTTCTGAAAATGCGATGAAAATATATAGAAATATGAATCTTGGGCTAATCAATTCAATTATTTTTTCTTTCAAACAGTGGACACAATTGGAAGTAAAGAACTGAACGAAGATAGGAAAAGACTACGGTTGGGAGAGAAATGAGAAAGATGAGAGAGAGGAGAGAGGAAAAGAAAGAAAGTGTCAAAAAAAGGAAGAGTCATAAAAAATGAGTGTCTGCATTAAAGACTGAAGAACCCTCAATCATTAGCATTTAATCTCCAGCTCTTGTCTAAGGAAAGGTTAATTAGTCTACCCGCTTTCATCTCCTCTTTCGTTTGAATGTCATGCAAGGGAGACAAGTGTGCAGTCTTTCACTAAACACGTGGATTAAGTCCCTTTAACCAACGTGAATAAACATTCCGTAAGAGCAGTTTTCCTGGTTACTCTAAACACAAACATTTTCTGTCTATAAAAGGAAAAATAGTCAAGAATGAAATAAGGGAAACGTTTTCAGAGGGTTGAAGGTGCACATCAACTGATCAAGGTATTTTGGGAAACAATCGCTTAAATAACAGACACTGCCCCTGGAGTTGTACTAATTATGAGGGTGTCAATAATCAAGTTATAATTAGCAGCAATGAATTTATAGTTAGAAGTATTGGTTATTGTTGTAAATGAAGAAGTTAAGATCAATAACGAAAACAACAGAAGATGAAAAGAAACAGTGGCGAAAGATGTGCGGGAAATGAAACCTCAATCTACTTTCTTGTTTTTTCTCAAGTAGAAAGAGACACTTCAAAGGGTTAAGGCACAAAACAGTCAGGAACACGATGTAAACATCGGATCAGAAATGATCAGACCTTCAGGATAAGACAAGAACTCGAGATGAAGTGAACGCGTTTGACCCCAGACCAGTCCGCCATCCCCAGGCCTTCTCGCCTCCCGAAAACAAAATAAACAAGCGATCGCATCTTTCTTCCCCACACTAGGTAAACAGGATCGAGTTTGTGTGTTTACAATCTGGCCAGCTGCTCAGCCTTTTTCGTCCAATCTCCTTCGTATCTGTTCGCTTTGCCATTGTCTTGTATACTTTACTTGTTTCTGTGGTGATGCTCCGCCTGACTACCAGAGCGTGACCCCGCAGTTGTCGTCACCGGCAGCTTTGTCGGGAATATCAAAAGAAACTATTATTGACATCAAGGCACGGAGTACAGCACTCCTAGCAGCCCACGCTACCGGCGCCAATCGAAAGGACAGACCTTTATGTTTTGTATATTTATAAAGAACACAGAGTTTGCCGTTGAAGGGTGAACTGGTACAGAAGCAGATCATTGAACGGACTGAGGGTTGTCTTGAAAGAAGAGAGACGAGAGACGGAAGATAGAGAGAGAAACAGTGCAGAAAGTGGTAGAAACACCATAAACAAAATTAATTGTGAATAGAAGGAAAGAATCATGAGAAAGGAGAAAGTTTGTGTAACTTTTAGGTCAAGTGCGAATCGCTGTTGGCAAAGAATGTAATATTTTGTAGGTGGTCTTAGTTATTTGTGATGCTTAATAGATTAGTCAGACTAGACTTATTCCGCACTGATTTGAACTCCAAAGCCACCACACAATAGAGATAGAAGTGGTAACATTTTCCTGTACTATGTCTTGTACTGGTGCGACATTAGTACGCTTGACCCCCGATGACCCGATTAGACAGAGTTTTAAAGTAAGGAGACCCTTGTGTTTAGCCCTCGACTATGAACCAGACTGCCGACTGTTCGAGTCTCGACGAGCAGAATACTATTATCTGTCCACCGGAAGCTCATGTACCAGATTTATCCGACAATGGCCAAAGGAAATGGCGGTCCTCTACATGCAGTGTCCTAGACAAGTTGAACCACTTACAGATCATTGCCGCCGGACTAAAGAACTTTTATCAGCGCCATGTTATTTTAATCCAGCCGATTGAGAAAACGCTGGTGTCTGGGTTGGATTAGGTGAACTGAGTGTACGACGGGTTAATAAATGGATCTTTCTAACATCTTTTGATTAAATTTTTCCTGGCAGCTGGGGAGAAAACGTTCTTTGTACTTCCTGTCCCGTTGCGACATTTTATTTTAGCATTTAGTCTGCTTAGCTTCTTCACTTGTTATCTTTTTATTCTCAGTTTCCTGTGATGTACAAAAATGGCCTTTCCTATTTTCTGAATCATCCTTGCCATTGTCTGACGAATCGTATGCAACTAGATAGGTTAAAAAAAAAAAAAGACAGAAAGAAGAAACAACAAAGAATGACGAGAAACAGGAAGGATAGAAAAGACACAAAGGACATGAAAGAAAAAATTCTTCAATTTAAAGAAAAGCTGACACTTGAAGACAGTAGCTTGATTCACACAGAGTGCAACAAAACCAGGAGAAAAGCACCGAGTAAATCGTCTGCACCTAACTCAGATGTTATTTATGCTCCATTCCAGTCCGCCGAGGTACAATGTGATCAGGTCTGGAGACTGCAAACATTGGCGGCACCGGCCCTGTGTCTGTCTACTGTCTGCACTCGCCACTACAAGTTTGGGCCCACCGCTCATCTAACTGATCTCCATACACTTGGAAATATTTACGAGTTACAGAAGGACGCCTTGTCCTCTTGGGAACCAGCAATCTCGAAAAACACAAGAAATCAGCCTTCACTAAACGAGTTTCATTCCTGAAGACTTTCTATTACCAAAAGGGAATTTTCTTTTTCCTGAATATGTTTTAGAGAAGTATGTCCTGTTAAATACTCCTAGTGGTCCGATTTTGATCATATGTGTACACATTTGTTGAATTCTATACTATATACCTCCTTATCAGATTTGAGGACAATTTTAAACATACTTTAACATTCTAGAACATAAGTATTAAAGGATGCGTCTTTCTGGTAACAGATATGTGTTTGAAAATATAAACTCGGTTAAGAGTTATGTCTGAAATGTTTGCGGTCGTATTATTTCCGCTGACGATTTCGCTGCAGGACTTCTTGTTTTATCATATTCAGTGGGAAGTAATGGCGGTTTTACGTTGACTTGATTCGCAGAGACAGATAAAAACCTCGAAATTGAGTTACAGCCACCGATAAGCCTCTCCGGCTGATTAGGAGACGTTGCTGAGTACGTGGCGCAGACGTGATAGGTACGTAGTCAACGTCGGCTGCTTTCACTTCGCAAAAGAGCACGCCAGGGGAGCTCACTCTGTATCGCGGTCTCCCAGCCAGAGTAGCATTCATTTCAGTGAATCGTGGCATCGCGATCTCACCACACGAGCTACAATTTCACTTCAACTGTCAGGCTGCTGACAACGTGAACACACTTGCAACAAAACTCTCACATTTGGAATCGCCTTTCCTTGCAAGGTTTCGCCATTTCAACAATTGCTTCGATCACGTTTTTAAAAGCTTTTATTGTCTGTCCGTCTGAATGAACGGATGTCCTCCGGTTGTCTGCCCATGTTGTGTTATTAGATTTCGTGTTTTTTTCTCTCTATCCAGTCCTAAAAAAAGTATTCATTTTTAAAGTATTTTTATTTCTTGTTACACAGTAAACGTAAAGCGAAAACTATCATTTTGAAAAACAACAAAAAAAAAATTTCAAGCTTATTTCATAACTGTTTAAGTGCACATGGATTTGTATGTGTCAATATTAAGTCGTGTCTAGCTTATGTCGCCAAAGAGAGATATGAAGACAGTAGTATACACTTTGTAAGGTGCTCACAAACTTTAAAAAGTGAAATAAAATTGATGCTGCTTAAGATACACGTATATCGGCTTGGGTACGATTATGAGTAAAGTTTCTATGGTAAGGCGCTTATCTTTCTTTATTTTTTCTTTCTTTCTCTCTCTCTGACTTTTTTGCCCGCATACCCTCCCCGGTTGATTTAGAATGTATTATGTCCCTTGGAAGTACGTGCTTTTGATATCTGAAGACAGGTTTGAGTTGATAATTGGTATAGGTAGCCTGGCTATGACTCAGAGGATATTTTGAACAAAAGAACTTCAGAATCTGAGACAGGGTCAAGACTTAGGATATTTTAGTTCTCAAACATGAAGGAGTTTAACATTTCAAAGAAGAAACATGGTTGGATGGAAGGAAGAAACTTGTGCACACGACTACAAAAAGTATTCTTGCAGAGCACGTACAGTGCACGTGAACCTCAAGTCGCGACTCCCTCTCCCTCTTCCTCCTCTCTCCCCATCGTCTTCACAAGAAGAGACGGACAGACTCTCGGCAAAGACGAGAAAGTGCGAAGTCTTTGCCGCAATGTCACCACGCGCCAACATCAGCAGCTTTCTCCTGGTCCTTGGCTTCTCGTGGATGCCCCTTAGAGATAAATAAGCCTGGAGATCGCCGCCGATTTGCCATCTCGCGTCTGGAATTACCACTGGGAAGAGAAATCACGGCATCATCACGCGCCTAACGAGATCTGGCGAAGCATCTGGTTAACTTAAAGATGGCTCCCCGTCCACGGGAAGTGTGCGAGAAAGGTGGGATGCCAGCAAGTCTGTTCAAACTGCACAACCGCATACAAGTCACAATCATGTCTAATTATTCCCTCGTCAGAACTGAATGCAACTAAGTTCGAACATATACTCGAGATTAACATGGACAATATCAGAACAAAAGACTCCTTTGTTTACATCACATAACAGAATACAATCTGAATGAACTGCAAGTGGCAGAGCACAACTATTCAGCCTCGTTTTCCCTTCCCGATAAATCATCACCAAAATCGTCGGTGGTTAAGGTGGATGAAGGAATCTCCATCACAAAACCTTTTTTTTTTTTTCTTTCTCTCTTTTTCTGTCTCCCTCACACATACAAACGATAGTCTCGACAACCAGAAAGAATTAATGTTTGGGGAAAACCTTTAATGGAAATCTGTCCTAGATAGAGGTTTACATACAGTGAAAATGATAACCACCTTCTAATCCACTGGTACACATTGCATTTCTAAGGCCAGTTTTGAAGTAAATTAAAGATTTTTCTTGAAATCCTTTACATCGTCTAAATTTACATCCTCTCGGAAAAGTTCGCCTGAGAAATTTCTTAATCTGCACTGCAAAAGCAGGATATATTTTTAAGGATTGAATGACAATAAAAACCTGGCTTTCTAATACAGTCGATGGATTGTGCTTTATAGTTACCCCATTCTTCCTGCGATGAAAGGATTCTTATTCTATGTCAGTGTGGGTGAGTGCGTGTGAGAGTGAGCAAATCATTGTGCTTGCATATCTTTATCTGGAAGTATTCGTACCGAATCTTTATGTCTATCTTTGTCCTATTCCTATCTATCCTATTCATTATTCTATTTCTCTTTTAATGTCTGATTTCCACCTGGACTTTCTAATTTTGCCTCTTCAACCACGAATTGTACTCAATATTTTTTTTTGAAGATCAATTCAACTCACTCACTCACTTAATTCAGCGAAAAGGTAATGTTACAGGTTGTTTCAGAATTAATTTGATTGTTGTCCTCTTTAGCCTCAAAACAAACAGTTGCGATTGTTCAGTCACGTGTTCGCAGTGTGACTCTCAAGTTGCCCGTCGACCTTTTACAATAATGTCAGATAAATGGTAAAGCTATAACATTAAATCTCATTTCAATATTTCCTGTTAACCTTTTCCTTCGTTTAAAAGAAATCCAGCCATAAAACACGATATGAACGTCAAGAGTCCGAGAGGTCTTTATGTTCAAAACAACATTCTTCTAAAGCAATTCCAGCAAACGACTTGGTGAGAAACTAATTACCGATCTCGAAGTTTTTAACAGAATTAAACACAAAACTGTTCTGACTTTTTTCAAAGACACAAGACAATCAGACGACTACCTACACTACTACAGACTTGTTTGTTTATGTCAATCACGTGATGTGTTCTTGGATACTTACCCCGTGGGTTAATTGCTGATTAGACTCTATTTATACTCACGATGTTTTTACTGCACTTGTAGTTTTGTCCCCGGGGTAGCGGCGAGGTAGGTGGGGGGTTGCAATGTGGTCAGCAGGCATGGAGGGATGGCGGGCGTTTGTAATCGAATCTTTGTCTCGTTCCACTCTGCTCCGCTCCCCGAGCACAAGTTGCTGTAATTAACTGGCAGCATACTGTCCTGGGGGCAAGCGGCCTCCAACACCGGGGCCAGCAAATAATCTAATCATTTACCGAATCGTTGCGTCCTTTCTACATGCCGACAACTCCCCTCCCCCTTCAAAAAAAAAAAAAAAAAATCAGAAACAGGAGAGAGGGAGAGAGAGAGAGACGGACTGACAGGAGCACATGAAAGCAGGTTGGGTGAATCTCCGCTCATTAATCTCATACAATCCCTTCACATTTTTGTTTTCTTTATTTTTTTCCCAGTTCCTAAAGCTTAAATTGGGAAACGGTTATCATGTCACCAGGCTGTCGTTAGCTCAGTGTAACAAGGGAAACTAATTTCTTTTGACACTACAGACAAGCCCTGTGCTCGCTTCTTTGTTCCCTACTCATGGGTAGTCGGGGTGCACAACGATGTCTTTACTTTCAACTAACGGCTGGTATTGTCTGTTAACCACGTTAGCTGGTTACCTCAAAGCTACAGAACCAAACATTTACAGAAGACATAAAATCAAAGAAGGTAGCTTCCATAATGAGCATCAGGATCTGAAGCCGAAACACGAATTACATGCAAAAGGTCAGTTCGCGTAATAGTCCTTCCGTACACACACACAAAACAAACAAAACAAACAAATCAAAAGAAGAAAGTAAAAAGGAAAAAAAACCGAAAAGAAAAAAAAAAAAATAGGAAGAAATGAAAGAAAGAGAGGAAACTTTGATTCCCTTACTTTTCAAGCACTTTGCCAGCATTCTGACTCACAGAAAAAAAGAGCTTGCCTGTAATAATGTAAGATGTACGATCGTGTACAATTTTAATGACCTTTGATAGCTTCTTTCTTCAAACCTCTTTTGTTGTGCACACCCAGCTGCACCCGAACAAATCATGGTCCACTTCGTGACACGTTTGACCACTTAGGCCATAAAAATTATGGCGGTAGTTTGGAAAGGAGCGCCCTCTAATCGTCTCAAAAACAGAGAGAGAAAAAAAAAAAAAAAAAAGAAAGACCCCCATAAAGAAAATGTCAAAGCTAAAAGTTTCTTTGTCTTGACCAGGGGAGGCGAGAAGTTCGTATCATCACGTGGTTTACGGCTGCTGATGGCGAGGTTGCCATGACTGGTGTGTCCACTCGCCGAGCCATTTGCCACTTTTTTCCTCTGTCTTCCACCAAACGTCTCGCGCGGATCAACACAGGCTGATATAATTGTCGGCGCCAACCAAACTGAGAGACTCCCGTAAACTTGCTTTACGATCTCTGCGAGTGACATGCATGGAAAGTGCTGGATGCTTTTTTGGTAAGGCGGTAATAGGGCATCGGTGACAAAAGTAATCGGGGGATCATAGAAAGAAAGGGGGGGATACCCCGCTTTCCTCCCTCTTCTCCTCTCCTCCTTGTCCTTCTGATCGATGGCCGCAGTCTGGGTGTTTATCGTCGAACTTGTCGGGTGGTGGTGGTGGGGTGGGAGAGTAAGGGGTAGGGAACCAGACTCCCGTCTCGAGGGACTCATTGCGTTAAGCTTTATCTAACAACACCCCGTTGTTCGCGGCACGCATTACCGCCCCTGAGCAGCCAGGAGGCGCTGTTGCCTGTTTCCGGGTCAGGATTACTCCATGGATACGAGGTCAGAGTAAAGTCTGTATAGCCGCATCAGTGCTTTGCGCAATGGCAAGAATTCTCTCAAGTACCTCAAACTCTGCTCGTAAATATATATTAAAAATAGTTGGAGGCTTCAAACAGAAACGAAGAAACGAAGAAGAAACGAAGGTATATTCTTTGACATGTCTGCAGCTCTGACTATATACAAGAGCTGGACCGTCCAGGGAAAAGCTTCTGACATCCCCCAGAGTGAACCTGAAAGCCATAGACCAACGATTATTCGCTTTTCTCCTCCAACTGTCTGGAACACTCTGCCAGTCGAGTTCAAAGATGCTCGACTTCTTGGAGTCGCTCAAATCACAAATTCAACCTACTTTTACCTTTTCACCTTTGACTAACAAGACAGTGCCGTCCTACTTTGATGCTTAAGTTATTGTAGAACACTTCGTGCAAGTAATTTTTCATTAGTGTGGCAGTGTTGATATGTTTTGGCTTATATATGCATACTATCTACATTTTATATTTATTTTTCTAGCTGTAACACGCCCTGAAACGTTTTAGAGAGCAAGTATTATAAGAGCCACTTTGTTGTTGTTATTATTGATCGACTAAAACTGTTGGTAATTATCTAAATGCTTGAATGGACTTGTTTATACAGGATGGCTGTTTGTTGTTTTTTTTTTTCTTAGACTGGATAGTTTCTCTTGTTACATCGAACACAATATTTTTTGCCAGTACTTTCTGGGAATGACTCACGTGTCACTGCGCAACAGGAAAAAAATGGCAAATGTCTACTAATGGAGAATCCGAGATTTTCGATGGCGTATGCGTCAATGCCAATTCACAAAATAAAGTCAGTGGAGCTGCCACTTTTCTAGCAAATGCCGGCAACAGTGTCGTATGCAGTATCCTGCTGTGTCGAGGGTCATATTCAAAACGAGGCTTGCCTGCCCAACAAGGCGTCCTCCGATTTCAGTTGACAAATAGCACAGAAACTGAACCTACTCAACATAAAAGTTCACAGAGAGACAGAGAGAGGAGGGGAGGGAGAGAGAGAGAGAGAAAGAGGGAGGGAGAGACTGTTTTTCAGCTTCTTTTATTACGAATAGGGTTATTAAAAAACAATATGATGATAGTCAGATAAAGAAAGATAGGGGGATAAATAAAGGGTGAAGAGAGGGAGAGAGATTGTTCGTGTCCAGTGGTGGAACCATGAGACCACGGTCATCGGTCATCATGACGAGCGGTGACTTTACTGAGGTCCACATCTCGTCCACATCTCGTGCGTCACGGCCCAGTGCCTCGTAACGCCAGACGAAGAACGCGAGGTCCGTGTCACGAGGCGCGCGCTGCGGAACACGTTCCGGTCGAGTTTCCATGACAAGGGAGGCAACTGGGCTTGCCAGGTTCCGTTACTCCTGATGGCTGTTACGCTGATCGCCATTAGCCTGCGATGAGAATCGATGATGTACTTGCCAAGGTCTTAACTAAGCAATCCCAGCCTCTTAATTTACAGTCTCGGGAAAGAGTTTTCAGGCATGTTTGTCTCAATATGAATCGTGTGTGGATATTTCAGCTTCTGAAATGTTTATACACATAAATTCTGATATAGACAGAGAAAAGTCGCTGATAAAAGATCTGTATTCTAATTAATGATATAAATGAATCGTCTCCAAGGAAACAGAAGGTTTGGGTCTCATTTAATTACTAAACTTCTTCAACCCCACTAACATCTCCAGAGATGAAGAAAAGGCGATGCTAATAATAATAATAGCAACAACAACTACATGGAGCCAAATTAATCATGGCTGCCATATTTAATTACTTCATTTCATTCTCATTTGATTCTCAGCTTCTCTTCTGAGCGGTCAACCTCTAACGAGGAGTTCACACCGAGTGGTCACTGCCTCCTTCTCTCAAGAACCGAAAGTTAATTTTCCATCTGAGCTTTCATTTCCATGTCACACAATTCTGTTTTTGTCCCATAACACTGGAGTCATTTCTTGAGAATTTTCAATGTTATCCTTAAACCAAGAAGCTAAAATGAAATTGTCATAGGAATCGTTTATTACTAAAAAGATTTGATTATTCCTTTTATTGTAGTGTTGCAGTAAATTAGCTTTTAAAGAGTAGATTGTTATTGTAATCAACTATTTCTTTTTGCACTCTTACAGGAGATAATGCATTGCCCTAAAGCACCTCATTATTAGTAGCACTGCTATTCACTTATTTGCCTTACATTATGATTTATTTGTTCTGAAAGTAGGGTGTTGTCTTCCCTCTTCATCCTAAAACTTTTTCTGAAAGTATGTTTGCTGTCAAGAACTGATGTTTTTATTGTCAAAGCATAATGTTGTCTTTGCTAACAACATCTGACACCTGTGTTATTTTGTCATCTATACCAGGAAGCAAACTTTCAAAGTTGTCTTGTCATTCCACTCTCTCATTGGATTCTGTTCTTCTAATTAAGTTTTTCCACAAAATATTCAGCGATATAATTCTGTTTCACCGAATTTTGTTCTCCAACGTGCATATATTTGTTGCCACCAGCAACTGGCAAACAAAACAACTGGATAAGTAAACTTTGGACTTGCTGACTTCCTATAATAAAAGTAATTAGTAAAGAGTGCCTAGTCTCCAAACTTCTTATGCGTGGAATGTTCTGTAGTAAAGACATCCATCGTTAATAATAAATCAAAGCAAGACTTCATCCTACTTATCCCCTGTCGTCTCCATTTCATCGACTGGTTTCGATTCAAAAAATGGCGCAAGGATCAGAGGACTATGACAATGACATGTTCTCGATAAGCTGATGATCCTGTTTATAAAATGATTTATGAACGTGAAAAAGTGCGGATTTCTGATAAAAAGTGGAAGAAGGAAGGAAAGATTAAAACAAACAAAGGTGGGTAATGTGGCTCTTCTAGTAAGGAACAAAACTGTCCAAGGCCCCAACAGTACCAAGGAAGGTGGTCGGTTTTCTGGGGGAAGCCTGGTCTTAAGACCATCTCTACCGGTACTGTTAAAAATCTCAGTTGAATTCCAGAATAAAAATGTATCTGTGTATCACTTGTTACTTTTTTTCGCCTTAATGAACGAATTTCATGCTCAGCAGTCGCCACTCATCGCTTTTCTTACACCAAGAGCGTATAATTGTATAATTTGTTCACGCATGTGTGTATGAGAGAGGCAGAGGGAGAAAGAAAGGAAAAAAACATGTGAAATCCGGACATTCCTCATTTTTTAATCACCCTGGGAACAGCGGTTCTTTTCAAAGAATATAATGCTGGTAGCCTCCCCTTGTCCACTAAAGTCCGCCCCATGTTTCCGCCAGAGGAGGAATGTCATAAGTACTACAGACAAATGTCTGGACTCTGTTCGCCTATTCCATCCTCCCCACACCCTTACCACCATCTCACCCCACACACTTACAGTTCACACATTCGTAACACACCCTACATCACGACAGTAAGTAGCACAGTCGGTGGCAGAAGAGAGGAAGGGTTGAAGAAGGGTTGAAGAAGGTGCTCTTGTACTTCAGACAGTATATCCATCGTCTTGCTTACAGTGCAAGCCTCCTGCGAGGACAACTCTCTCTTGGTGAATGGCCTTCCACCGATTTCCATACGAAACTTGTCCTTTTCATGTCTGATCAAGATGTCGCCGGGGTGCTATCAGCGCATGCGTGGCTCAGTTGATAAGAAGTGGGAATGTGGGTACAGGAATGTACAAAAAAATATTGCTTTTACATTTTCCGACCTGATTCTGCACTTCATGATGTTTGGCCTGGTCTTCATCACACCCAACATTTTTTATTAAACAAATCCTTCAGCTTTGCCTCGCTGAGATGGGAAAAAATATTCATCTCAAGGGGTTTATAAACTGCCCCTAAAGTGGGACATCAGCTTGAAGACTGGGGAAGGACAAAGAAACTCACCGAATTTCCATGCCTTCTACTGTGAACGCAGGCTCAGACAGACAGCCTGCCAGCAGTCAGATCTTCGTGCTCTCCGTTGTTCCACGCTCCAGCGGTAAACAGAAGCGAAACAAGAGACAAGGACAAGAAGAAAACTACAAAACAAACAAGCCTATCAACAGGACGCCCTGAACATTAAGTTTGACCAAAGTCCTTGCCACAAAGGGCAAGATCGACCACCCGCCGGTGTCACAGAAAAACATTATAGGATAGCTCACGAAACCTGCCGGCTGGCTGCCTGGCGGGTCCTGCGCCGTATTACGGGGGTCGCTCAATCCCTTTGTCCAGGGCTTATGTTCACAAACGGGCGAAAAGGATATTGAGCGAGCCGTTTAACGTTCGCCCTATTTGCAGACTGTGCCGTTTGGGACGATGGCGGAGTGGACTGATGTGCTTGGGACGTGACTTGGCATGACCCCGACATCAAAGTCCTGTGAGCCTGGAAGAGCGCATGCTAATTGTGCAAAAGTGGTCGCCCCTGATTTCTCTTTATGGCTCTTTTGGCGGGAAGGCGGCAAGTCGCAAAGATCCATGTCGCGATGAGCTTCATGACCAGCTTCATGATGCAAGCCAGATCATGCAGAAAAAAAAATTTAAAAAAAATGAGTAGGAGAATGAAAAAAAAAGTTTCCTCTGGGTTTTTTTTAGCCTGTCTTGTAGTAAGAATGTGGTGATTGCGCTTCATCTCTACTTATGGAAGAGTGTGAGTGTTCCTGGTCTACAAGGATTTCTGATTGTTGCGAGACCTTAGAAGATACACACATAGATATACATACGACAGTTTAGTAGTTTAGGACACAAAGACTAAAGATGGGGTTTAAAATATAAAGGAACAGGAGAGAGATGGCATCTTACTTTATTATTTTAGGATACAAAGATTGGAGACAAGTTTCAATTACATTAATGAACATGAGATACACATCCACCAACAACATTGTTTACATGTTCTGTGTTTCATGGGTAACCGCAAGTAACCTTTTCCCTGAAGCCATTGATATTTGATTTCAATGCTTATCACATGTTGTGTTTTAGCCTGAAAGACAATACATCACAAAGAGCCTACCACAACAAGTCTTGCAGTCCCCATGGAATCCTGTGATGTCCATTATTGATTGCATTGAAATGTTTATTGAACCCCGCAACAAGAGTAGCAACATTTTCTACTTGTAAACACAACATAAAGTACCTGATATCTGTTACACCCCAGGCGCACATTTCTTTTGTTTCAAAGGGGTGGTTGGTCGGGTGAGTGATAAACATATCACACAATAAACTATGTGGCGAATCTTCTTCCCGATGACTAGGTCCTCGCAGACATCGCACATATTGTTGCAAGGCAGGGAGGAGAGGTCAAGATTACAACCTTTACTAGAGGTAAAGGTCCGCCATCGGCACCCGAAGTAGAGTCAACACGTACCCGGGAAATGCTGTATGTTCATATAGAGAGGGCAATAGGAGTGGTGTGCAGTTTAATTTCGTTGCAACCTTTACTATTGCCATCTACCGTATTATATAGGGTTACACAACAAGATGGAAGGTCAGGACTACCCTCAACATCCTCACCAGAAGACAGTTTTGAATTTCTCTTCATTCTTCATCTTCAGTTCACTTACAGTTACAAAACCACCGCAGACTCTCCGAGTATACCAGAAGACATTGCTGCTGCACACAGCTTACCTACTTTCACATTTCAGTCCAAAGTAAAATAAGAAAAATTGTAAAAAGTTATCAGAGATCAATAACACACTACTTCTAGTTTCGTCAACACAATTTAATATCCCGAGAGAAAGAGAGAGAGAAGGGAGGAGTGGATTTCTCGTGTCGACTTAAATTATACTTTGCCTCCCCTAGTTAACAACACCAATTCTTTTCAAAGTCTATTTTTTAAATGTTTTCTATTTTTTTTCACTTTTTCTGTCATGTCACAATAAGTTTCGTGGCGAGTTACAGAAGTTACTTGTGCACAAACGTGACTACAAATCGTTTTCAATAAATGTCAGGGGACAAGAGGGGAGTTGTCGGCTTTAATGGAATCTTTCGAGAATTCTCCATAGAATTTGTAGCAGCTAACAGGCTTATAAAGAAAGATTGTTAACTGTCCCCAATGTTTTGTTTGTCTCAGTAGAGAAGAGACAGTAAGTCATCAGGATGGCAGTATTGTTGTGCTAGTTCATGGTGGTGCCATCTACAATCACCCTTGGCTTGTAGATACATTTTTTCCCTTTTTCATAAATGATTTTATTTAAAATGTAATAAGACATCTACACAGATAAAATACTAGGCATGATTCTTCACTTGCAAAATATTATATAAGTGCAAAATTTTTAACCTCATAGTTTCTTAAAAAAAAAGACTTTAAAATGTTTGGAAAGATGACTTAAAAGATAAGTCATGTCAGATAGATAAATTCCTGATTTCAGCTGTCATCTTCCTATAATGTTATCATACATTAACCTTAACATTAAGCATAACCTTAACCCTTACAGTACTACCGAGAAAAAAAACAATTAATTTGAATATTTGCGTGCAGACAACAGCTATTGCGACCAGGGTGAGTTGACATCATCGATGTACGTAGCCTGAACCAAGATTTTCTTAATGAAATTCCTCGCTGTGCAGACGAGAGACGATGACCTATTTGACCGAGCAGGTCACTCGACTATCGACTTCTTCTCTTGACCTTCCTCGTGGCCTTTTGACCTCACGTAAAAGTCTGATCACGAGGGAGCAGTCCTTTACCGGATTCACACTTTTGGAGTCGTGCAACTTGTTTGCCAGGTGAAAAGACCCAACCTTTTTTTCCATTCTTCACGGATGTGAAAAGGAAGTTCCTGAACCCCGCCCCTGGTGGTTCTGGCTTTTGATGGCCAGGCAACTTATCAAATAAGAAAACGAGTGTTGTACTCTAGTTTGATGTCGGAGTTTTATTCACAAATACTCTGTTCTGATTTCAATGGGACCTGCGCAGAACATCCTGCTTTTTCTCAAATACCACGAGCCTCAGGCTCTTTATTCAGTGATTTGAGCTAGCTCTTCGGTTGTTCTTCTAAAATTAAATGTTCCTCTTTCTCAGATTTGCAGTTTTAACTCAGTCGTTAGGAGACACGTTGGGGCGGTCCATGACGAGAATAGTGAGTAGATGAAGGAGGGAGAGAATAAGCATTGGAACTGTCTGATGTTCATGGTCCTCTCGTTATTTCACTGGTGTGTCGTGCTGTTTCTCTACTGTCTGTAGTGAAGTGTAGCTTCATGGGCATAATGTGGACGGAAACATAAAAAATATGGGCAATAAATGTCAGACCTCAGAAGTGAGAGGTTTGTCTCCATGACACGGCTCAATTCTCATTGCATCTACTCTTATATGTGATATAGGTTAAAACGTGAGAAAAGAATTGATATCTCTCAATATAATGTCAGCAGCCTGCACTTTGTGTATACTCAAGCATTTCCTATAAAGTGTAACAAGTTTTGTATTTCTGTATTTCCTAGATTTTATACCGGTTTTTATGTGTAATATTTGGGGATAAGAATAAAGACGGAAAGAAAGATAACAAAAGAACCTGTAGTTTTTATTTCTGTAAAGGAAATAGTTCAATCACTCTCATCTTCATATAACATTGATCACTAGTTACCACCAACAAAAACAAATGTTGTGTATTGACCAGCTATGGACTGTAAGTAGAAACGATTTTTATCATAGAAATTTAGAATATCTTGAGTAATGGGGTTTTGAAAGTGGCAGGAAGGATACAGAACATGAACAAAAGAATTCTCCGGTGATTTTTGAGATCGAACATGGCATCGTGTTACAAATTCCTGTTTTAGAAAGTTCCAGATGTCAGGCCCAGATTGTTCACTTGTTCTGGTTATAACTTTGTCTGTAATAGTGTAGATCATAGGATCAAATGTTGAAACAGTGCGAGCACATTACGTTGTTACACACAACATGATATGTGTATATTAACTAGAGAATACTGAGGAGTAGAAGAGAGACAGAAATGTTAGAGTAAGAAATCTAGAGATATGATAGAGATGTTGCTAGAGAGACAGACAAGGAGGACTAAGAGAGCATTCTAGTGTGATGTATAAAGAGGTACTACGAACTTTAATGCTACTCTGACCCTTTTCCCAGAAACTTATTTCTCATATTACTGAGATGTTATTCTTTCTCCGCAATTGGTCCGTTGAATGATTTGTAAATGGAATGTCAATGGTTAAATAATTTGAAGGAGGAAAAATGACTCGTTGCTTGCAGGAACACGATTCTTGCCTTCTCTTAGTCAAGATTAAAACGGATATTTAATGAAACGCTGGCATAATTGCGCTCCAGAAGTAAGTGTGAGAGGCAGTGTCTTGCAATTTCTAAAATTGCACGAACTGCAAAAAGAAGGATGTAGCTCATCACCAGTTTGAGGACACCCAAATAACACATGAAGAAACAGTCCTCTAATTAAAACTAAAACAATGGATTCCGAGTGTAAACTCTTGTTATTATTATTTTTATGCATTGATTTAAGTTTTAATTGGTGGATGTGCTGGGTGACATTAGATTCTGTTGCGATGAGGTTATTTTTCTGGACCGACACACTATTGTTTGTCTCTACTAACACATTCGTACAGGTTTCACATCTTCTCAAGATAAAAAAATGATTGAGTTCATGATGATTCTGTTCAGCACTTGGCTGCCTAGAAAATTACTGAATTTTCTTTATTGATCATGGTATTCCTGCTGGCCCTTGAGATGCGGACAACTTCTAAAACTGTGTCATAAAAAAAGTGCCAGACAACGAGATCCAATGTCAATATTTATGTAGATACTTTTCTTTTCTTTTTGCTTACTTCTTATCTGTTTGATGATGCTGATGTTTAGAGTGTTTCCTTAAACCTAACGTTTAACAGTTAAATTAGCAATTTCCACAACCTTCGATTTTTTATTCGTTACTTTTGACGGGTTGTTCAATCGCAGTAGACTCATTTCATTCCTTCTCATACCTCGAATATCCACTTCATTCTGTAATGAGTCCACAATCACAACTTCTTTAAGAGGCTTGAATAAAAACAAACAAAACAAAAAAACATAAGGTTAAATTGGAGATTCCCTAACATCGTCACGTAGGTTGAAGTCACGTGATCGCGTGAAATTCATGGGACGGTCAACGGCGAGATCGTGATATTTTAGTAACATTTTAAGACTGAGAAAAAGGACAGAACAAAAAGATGAAGCGGTAAAGGTCATGAGAAACATTGGAAGGCGATGCAGGATTCTCACTTCCGTGGAACATGAGACAGAAAGAGGTTATTTCTGTGAGATTATGGGACAAGAGGTAACGATTTAATACAATACTTTTGAATTGTACACGCAGCCTGTCACTCAACAGTTCAGATACAAAAACAATTTTTCTCTACTGATGTTTGCAAAACAAGAAGTGGAATTTAGAAGCTTTCTTATTATGTTTATTAAACCACAGTGTAGATAAACACTATTGAGTGTTATATGTTGTTGTATATTTATAGTTTATTTTTGTACAGTTAGTGTTGTATGAAGACACTAAAGTAGTTTTTGATATGTGATACAGATAGAATATGAGATAATGTACGCTAATGTTTCATGATTAAATATGGTGATGTTGATATGGTTTGAATAGATTTCATGTCTGGAGTCCATCTATTATATACTTTGGTTAATTTAGGGATGTTTGCTCTGGCTTAGGTAGTGAAGTTAGATGGTTTGTTTTGTGTATATGTTGAGATTGTTTATGGTTATGGGTGGAAGGTGTGTTTTTTTGTCATGTTGGAGTAGTATATTATGCAGAGTACGTGTGTTGTGTTTGTGGTGTATAAGATGTGTATTTAATTATACTAAGAATTGATATTGTACTAAAGTTCTTTCTTTGCTAATAAGAAGTTTTACTATTGAATTTTTTAAGTATTGTGCTTAGAGTGTACTTTTGACAGTAAGACCTTTTCAAAACATTAGTGTTTTTGTAAATAAAAAGCTCAATGGGTACATAAAATACAACACACTTGACGAAGTCCCTACAATCCCACATCCCTAAAGGTCCGAGAGAAGCAGGACAATTCAATGCAATGCAAACCACATAAACATTGTTATAGTATGTGTGCATGCCAAACTAAACACAAAGTGATTATTGTATTATTTGGAAAAAGCTCAACAGATGCATTGCCAACCTCTTGATGTCCAATGAAATGGCATCTTGGGAAATTATTGAGAACTCATGAATATGAGTTTCTTGGGTCTTGCGGTTGTCGTCCGAACTGGGATGTTTGTTTATTTTCTTTAACAGCTTCAGTACAGTATGTTCAGCGAGCTCAAGTACTTCAAATAGAAATAATATTCTTGTAAATCGTCATTGCAGGTGATTTACTCTTCTATAGTGTTGTTATTATTAATAATATATGTTGTTTGAGGTCTAACCTTTGTGAATTATTCAGTCCGGCGGTTGAGTAAGTCTCACAGCTCGAAAGCCAATCTGGCTCTCCACACTTATAGTCTAGATTCGTATAGTCTGTTTACAGAGAGCTAACAGAACCCCAGGTGAATCTCAGACATTCAGAGTTTGCTCTGTGCTTTT